>NC_056741.1:592508037-592585537 GCF_019279795.1 Protopterus annectens
TTTCCAAAACTTTAAAGTAAAGTCCACACTACCTCATCTGGCCTGTTCTTCCTTGTCAGGTCTGTGAGGGGAGTAGCTATGGTACTATAAATGGGGATGAAGTCTCTCTGTAGTACCCTGCTGTCCCTAAAAATGCCCTCACCTGCTTTTTAGTTACAGGCAATGCATCAATGGCTTCCACTTTGGCAGGCTCTGGTCTTACCTTACCACTCCCCACTCTACGACCTAGGTAGGAGACCTCTGCCATACCCACCTGACATTTGCTTGGCTTAATGGTCAACCCTGCCCTCTGCAGTCTGCCCAGCACCTCCCTGATATGCTGAAGGTGCTCTGGCCAGGAATGACTGTAGATGGCAATATCATCTAGGAAAGCAACGGCAAACACTCCTGCTCCTACTAGGATATGAGCTACCAGCTTCTGGAAAGTCACTGGGGCATTCTTCATCCCAAAGGGCATCTTTGTGAACTCATACAAGCCAAAAAGCGTCACAAAGGCTGACTTCTCTCTAGCACTGGGAGTCAAGGGCACCTGCCAGTAACCCTTGGTAAGATCAATGATAATGAAAATTGAAAGATGGCGTGAAGAATACCCCTTTAAGACAAAAGAAAGGGACTTTTCGCTGTGGCAAATGTTTAGCCTGCAAAAGCACAGACACTTGCAATATGTTTATCCATCTGGTTAGTAAAATCACTCACCACTTGTCATGTCAAGCAGGTTGTAACACTCCTCATGTTTTGTATTTAAGCTACGTGTTCAGAATGTCCCGCATATTATGTGGGCAAAACTGACCAATGTTTTAAGAACAGGGTCCTGAGGCATCTCTGTGACATCCGAAATTGTGATCTTAAAAATGGTCGTGCAACTCATATTAAGCAGTTCTCAACTCACCGCTTTTACTTTAAAGTTTTGGAAAATACTCATGTTGGAATGAGACATGGTGATGTTAATGCAACTGAAAAGAACAAAATTAAATGGATTATAAACCTGAAAGCGGACAAGCCTCCAGGTTTAAATGCGGTGGTTCCATTATGTCCTATACTAAAGACTAGGAGACCCACTATTGGTTAAAACAAAAGGTCTAATCACACTTTTGTTTTTCATTGGCTAAACTTTGATTTGATCTGAGAAGAGGGCGCTGGCCCAATGCTACTTTTTGACTGGTCATAAGTTGTTTTATTAAGAGTTTCCCTATCCAATTTATTATGATCTGATGAAGGTTAACTCCGAAAGTGCTTATTCACGAACTACCAGGGGATTTTATTTTATTTAATTCGACTGGGTTTTACCCATTTTGTGTGTGCTTTTTGATATTAAAAAAGCGTCGAAGTCCGTGGTGGTGTTTTTGGTTGTTTTACGAAGCTTGGTAAGATCAATGGTTGTAAGATACTTAGCCCCACCCAGCTGCTCCAGGGCCTCATCTGTCTCAGACGTGGGGTAAGCGTCCTATTCTGTGTGGCTATTTAATTTCCTGTAGTCCACACAGAACCTGGTGCTGCCATCCTTCTTTGGCATCAGCACCACTGGGGTGGCTCACGGACTGTTGGACTCTTGAATCACCCCTAGTTCCAACATCTCCTGTATCTCCTCCCTCACAGTCTGCTTAACTCTCTCAGGTACTCTATAAGGGGCCTGCCTAATAGGCCTTTGGGGTCCTGTATCCACCTGGTGCTGCACCAGGTCAGTACACCCTGGTTTCCCAGTGAGCATGTCCCCAAATTCCTGCAACACTGCTTGGATTTCTCGAACCTGGGTAGGAGACAGCTGCTGGGACATTGCTAACCCTTCCACTGAGGTGTCAGCCCGAACCTCACTGAGATCATCAGTCCGCAGATCTCCCTCAGACTCCGCCTGCAATCCACTGCAAATGCTCAGCACTAGGGCCTCCCTATCATGGTAAGGTTTCATCATGCTAACATGGTACAATTTGTGACCCTGCCGTCTTGCCTAGCAGTTCCACCATGTAGTTAACATCACTTATCTTTCTCACCACCTTGTGGGGACCCTCCCAAGTTGCTTGCAGTTTGTTGTGTCACACAGGAATGAGATCCATTACCTGCTGTCCCCACACCATACTCTCTAGCTCGAGCATTCCAGTCATACCACACCTTTTTCTGTCGTCGGGCTTCTGCCAGGTCCTCCTGGGCCAAGCTCATGAGTTCCCTGAGCCTTGTCCTGAGGTTTAGGATGTATGCCAGAACAGACTCCTTGTGAGACTCGCACTCACCTTCCCACCCATCTCAAATTAAATCTAGAGGTCCCCATCACCCTGTGCCCATACAGCAACTCAAAGGGTGAAAAACCTGTGGATTCCTGGGGAACCTCTCTGTAAGCAGACAACAGATGGGGCAAATATTTGTCCCACTCCCTCTTAAACTGATCTGTAAACACCAGTAGCATGGACTTGACTGTAGAGTTTAACCACTGAACAAGACCATTAGTCTGGGGATGGTAGGAGGTAGTCTTTACGTGCTTCACCCCACAGGACTTCCACACACAAGCTAGCAGGTCTGACATGAAAATGGCACCTCTGTCAGTCAGTATTTCTTTTGGGAAACCTACCCTGCTGAAAATCTGTAACAAAGCATTTGCCACCTTCTCTGCCTCAATGGAGGACAAAGCCACTGCCTCAGGGTATTGTGTAGTATTAATCCACTACCACTAGGATATATTTTCTCCCTGTGGAACTTAGGGTACTCAGAGGGCCCACAATATTCATAGCTACCCTCTGAAATGGCTCCTCAATCACAGGCAAAGGCATCAAAGGAGCTCTCACCCAGTCTCCTGCCTTGCTTACCTTTTGGCACTGCTCACAGGTCCTGCAGTATCCTGTTGCATCTCTGGAAATTCCAGGACAATAGAAGTTCTGCATAATACAACTCTTTGTACGTTTTATGCCCATATGACCTGCAAAGGGATTATCATGGGCTATGGCTAGAAGTGCCAAATGGTAGGCTCTAGGCACTACCAACTGCTGTACTCTCTCACCTTCTAGCCCTTCCTCAGGGGTCCACTCTCTGTATAGTGACCCTTTGTCCCAGTATACACATTCCCCCTTTCCTTGAGAATCAGGTGCCTCCCTAGCTACCTGCCTCAGACCTTGCAATGTAGGGTCTGAGAGTTGAGCCTGTCTCAACTCTCTCCTTGTAACCCTTCCCAGCTGCCCTTCTACAGGAACTCTGGCATCCTCTAACACTGGTGCCTCACTGTCAGCCTAGGTACTACTACTCACCTCTACCTTTGCATTCAATCTGTCCACGGGACCATCAGTACCCACAAGTAGCTGTGGCTCACCTTCAGGTTCTCTGCTACAGGGTAGCTTCCTCCCTGAAGTAACCACCTCAGCAGTCCTGGCTGCAAGTATGCAGTCTGTCTGGGTCTCTCCCAGGCTACCAGACCCACATGCTTGTCTCCTAGCCTGACTGCGTGTAACTGCATAAGCACATGGTACTGCCTCTTCCAAATCCTTCCTTCTCAGGACATCTGCAAGATGGTAGCTTGGTACCCCTGTTGTCTCAAGACAACCTACTATTGGCATTTTGTCTTTCCGACTTACTGGCTCTCTCACCTTTTGTTCCCCACCTTGCCTCCCTGGACATCTGTATGCCACATGGCCCCACTGGTTGCATTCAAAACATTTAACCCTAGCTCCTGGACGTGTACCTGGACTAGTGGCTTCCCCTGCTACCAGCAGATTCTGTTGTGGCAGTCTGTGCTGCCCACCATGGGTTCCTTTAGACCCATGAGCAGTACTGGGGGTCCCCTTCCTGTGCAGGGCTGCCCTGCTTGCCAGGTATAGGTCTCTCTTCTTCCCCAACTCATCTGAAGTAGCATATTGTCCATCAGCTAACCAGATCCACATGTCCTCAGGCAAAGTCTAAGGGCATGTTACCTCACCAAAAGTTCTGCCAGCCCTTCAAAAATGGTGACCTGACATCCACTCGACCACCTATGGAAATAAGTGCTCAGTTCAGCAACATATTCACACACACTTTCATCTGCCTTGCGTCCATGCTCATGAAACATTTTTCCTACACGTTTCAGGTGTTAGCTTAAACAATTCTAACAGATTATTTTTTACAGCAGTATAATCAAAATATGCAACATCAGGCATTTTAGATAAAGCAGTTACAGCTTTACCATGGAGTAAGGGGGTCAGGAACTGTACCCAGAGCCCTCGGTCAATTTCATACTGTTTACATACCCTCTCAAACATATGAATGAAACCAACAAAATCATCCCCCTCATTAAACTGCGGAAGGAATTTACTGACTTTTTGTGCTTCTGGGGTCCAGTTACTCCCTTCCTCATTACCTCCATGACTCTGGCGAAGAGTCAGCATCTCCTTCTCATGCTGTCTCTGCCTCTCTTGTTCCTCAACTTATAGACATAACAGTTTCTCATTCTCCTCAGCCTGCAAACGTCACAGTCTCTCATTCTCCTTAGCCTGCAAACGTCACAGTCTCATTTGCTTCTAATTCCACATGCCTGGCCTCCAACTCAAGTCTCTTTAGAGCCAGCTGGATTTTTAAGTCCACTGCAGAAAGCTTGAGCTGTCCATTCTCCGAGGGAATTATATCTCCACTGCCTCCTTTTTGCTGTTTTCTGATGCAACTGTAACCAAGGCTGTAATCAGGTCTGCCTTAGTCAGTTTTCCATGCACTAGTCCCCTAGCCTGGCACATCTCTGCCAGATGGCTCCTTGTCAGCTTTCCATACTCCTCTGCTGACATGCTGCCTGCTTCACCCTGACTAAGTAAGCTAACAAAAGAAATAAAACAATTGTGATCTGAACTCTCAGTATTTACTGCGTGGCTGTTTTAGAGTACAAAACACCTTCGAAGCTCACTGTACAGAAGCTACAGGATTCACGCTACCCACACCACTACAAGTCAATTAGTATTTGTCAGCTAATTAATATGTGATGTGGATATCCCACCTCTGCCAAACAATATGTGGGGATATTCCAACCACTGCCCCCAATTAATATGTGACGGCCGTGCCCTGGCCCAGAAATCAAGGAGCCTCAATCCTCACCACAAACACCAGAGAGGGCATCTCATATATGAGGAAAGGATAACAAATACACACAGTGAAGTGCAATTTCCCTTAAGAGCACACAGAGATCACAGTCAGTCCAGGGCTGGTCGCACCCTTGCTCCCCAGGTCCCCAGTAAGACTCCCCACTGGCACAGCTATAGGGTCCAGATCTCAGCCTATTGGGCAAGCTAAAACCTCTAGCACCCTCTCTGTCCAACCAGTGCTTCGTCTCCCTGCCCAAGTAGCTGACATACACACCCACACTTGCACTTTGAGATAAGAGTTTAAACAACCACACAGACACTCCTGGGGAAGGCTGGCACAGGTTTTCCAGCTGTGTCCCTTTCTCCCAGACTATACGGCAGTACCAGCTGCCACCACCCACTAATATTTATCAGCTACTCAAAGGCCCTTAAAGGAAAACTCCACCCTATAACTAAAAAAAAAATGTTTTTTTCAGTCTACCTTCACCACAACATGGCTAACTATGGGGCTTGATAGGTTAACGTGATCTTCTTCTTCAACCCCTTCTCTTTCCCATAAAGCATTTCAAGTCTTCTTTCTAGGACTCATGCCAGACATAAGGAAGTTACTGTCAACTCCCATGCCATTGACATATAATGGGAAATGTGGTAAGCACTAGGTAACCCATCTACCACAGGAGTAGTAGTTTCTGGCCCAGAAATTATAGTTTATTGGCCGTTTGGGAAGCTTTTCCATCTCTTTCAACCTTCCGATTTAAAAGCCCATGTTTGCACTTGTTTCCTGCCTTTCCTGTTACTAGTCTAGTTCAGGTGCAGATTTGCTGCATCCAGAACTCTTTGTAAGCTTCTGAGCCCCCCAAGCATTTCCGTGTTGGAGGGAAGCCTTCTATCTTATCAGTGGGAGTGGTAAGCATCAGGTAGCCTATCTATCACAAGAGGAGTGGTCCCTGGCCCAGTAATTGTAGCTACTGGCTGTTTGAGCAGTTTTTTCCATCTCTTTCAACTTTCTGGTTTGAAAGCCACACTTGTGCCTGTTTCCCGCCTTTCCTATAACTAGCCTAGTCCGGTTACAGAGTTGCTGTATCCAGGATTGTTAGTAACCTTCTGAGCTCCCAAGCCTTTCTATGTTGGAGGGAAGCCTTCTAGCTCATCAGTGGGAGTGGTAAGCATTAGGTAGCCTATCTACCACAAGAGGAGTGGTTCCTGGCCCAGAAATTGTAGCTATTGGCAGTTTGGGCAGTTTTTTTCCCATTTCTTTCAACGTTCTGGTTTAAAAGCCGCACTTATGCTTGTTTCCCACCTTTCCTATAACTAGCCTAGTCCAGATACAGAGTTGCTGTATCCAGGACTGTTGGTAAGCTTCTGAGCCCAGCAAGCCTTTCTGTGTTTGAGGAAAGCCTTCTAGTTTATCCGTGGGAGTGGTAAGCACTAGGTAGCCTACCACGAGAGGAGAGGTTCTTGGCCCAGAAATTGTAGTTTATTGACCATTTGGACAGTTTGTTCGTCTCTTTCAACTTTTGGGTTTAAAAGACCACATCTGCGCTTGTTTCCCATCTTTCCTGTAACTAACCTACTGGTAGCACTAGAAAGCCTTAAACTGATACAAGCCTTCTAGCTTAGGAGAGAGACTTTGGAGTGATTATCAGTTGTCTGTACTTTCTTGCTGTACTTAACCATTTTCCGCCTAAACGCAGATTTCCCAGTGTTTATTGTGATTTAAAAGCTTGTTTTTTTCACATATTGTACTTATTTGACTGCCTGCACTTTTAAAAAGTTTTTTGTTTAAATATTGTAGACTACACACTAAAGTGTGATAGCCTTTTCTGATCATTTGTAGTCGTTTGAAGCTGTTTTAAGTGTATTTTTTACTGCTTTTTCCTTATCTTTTCAAAAAAACAAAACAAAACAAAAATTTCCTTGTTTCCCGCCTTCCTAAGCTAGTACAGTCCAGTTTTCAGGCTAGTGCTGAATTCAGGGCTGTGATACTAGTTTCTGAGTTGCCCATACATTACTTGGATAGAAGGAAGTTTCTCTATTCACCTGTGAGAGAGGGGAGATTTGAGCAACCTGTCTTGTCCCTGGGGGAGTAGTTCCAGCCCAGAAGTTAGTAGTTTATTGGCCATTTTGGGCTAATTTCTCTTTCTTTCATTTCCCTACTATAAAAACTGTGTTTGCATGGTTTTGCGCACCGGGCAGTGCCGGTTAGCTACGATTAAATTATTCCCGGCTCCACTAAGTCTGCTCTTCAGTTTTTCCCTTGAAACTAGTCTAACTCTCAACCTAAGCACTCAAAAAGCATCTTACAGCCCAGCACTTGCTCAGACCTAATAGTAAGCACTAATATACCCTGACAATGATTGCCCAAAAGCAGGGAAAGGCTCTTTATTCATTCCTCACCAACCAAGCGACTAAGCAGCTCACCCTACTATTCAGGCATGACCAAAGGGCAACTTCAGGTGCATTCTCCAGTCCAGCTGGTGAATCTGGGTATCCTGAGGCAATGTTACAACTGCCTCATGTACACAGACAACCATCTCCCCTCCTACCACAAAACACTAACATATGCGAGAGATGCAATTATACAACCAAACTGGAAGCTAAGCTGTCTCCACCCAAGACTGGAACAGACAGCCAAGAGGAGAAGGTTAACACTTGCACCACAACACCAGCTGCACACAGACCTACTAAAACAGCACTGGAAAAAAATACACAAATACACAAAATCATACTCGGAGGCTCTAAATAAAAACCTGCAAAAGCATCATAGACCTCCAAAGCAGACACCCAAACAACCTGCACTTCCAGTCAAAAACCAGACAACACATAAAACACAAAAATCAGTGTGCCGCACAATCACAGCCCTTAAGGCGAAATAACATACCTAACACATTAATAATAGGTGACTCTATAGTCAGGCACACTGACGTCCCACTCACTAGGCTGGACAAGCAGAAGGTTACTGTTAGATGCCTGTCGGGAGCCAGAATCTGCCACATAACACAATCACTCAGGTCACTCCAGAACAAGTACAAATATGACTCTGTCATTGTTCATGTTGGTGTGAATGACCTGAGATGTACCTCCCTGGACTACATGGAAAGACATGGAAGAGCTCTCTGATCATGTAGCCCAGGCTGGTATGACCCTGACCCTGAGTAGCATCCTGCTCTCACCAAGAATGATACCTCAGTAAAAAAAAAAAAAGATCAATTTCAACAATTGGCTAAGTTTCTGGTGTCATTCAAAGGGGATCCGGTGTCTGTCAGCCTGGGACAACATGCTCGACAAGCCTTGTTGCTTCGCAAGAGACGGCTTTCACCTGTCACCCCTAGGCTTTCGAATATAGGCCAAGGCTCTTGCTGCCCCCATAGTGCCTTTTTTAGGCAAGGCTCAAAAGTCAAACTCACCTCTGTAAACAGCACAATTAACAAAAAACTGAAGGTTATGCTACGCAACACCAGGAGTTTAAATATCAAACTGCACGCGCTCAAAGCACTCCTCATTATGGAGAACGTCGACATCTGTGCAGTAACTGAAACCTGGTTCAAGGCTCCAGAGAGCACCCCAGCACTACCGGGCTACAACTCATACCACATGTTTTGGCCACAGAACACAGACCGAAACACAAAAGGAAGGGGTGTATCCATATTCATCAAGGATACCTACACCTCCAGGTTAGTGGCGCAGCATGATACCTCTGCGATCATCCATGTGCAACTAACATCGGGCAAATCTGCAATACAAATTGTGGCCTGCTACAGATCACCTTCCATGACCCAAGGACCACCACTCCACCTTTCTGGAAACACTGGAAAACATGAAGGTCCTACCAAACACCCTGATATTGGGCGATTTCAATTACCCTACCATTCACTGGGAAAACTACTAGAGTACAAATTCCCAGGCCCAGCACTTCCTGGAATTCATCAACTCAAATGCCCTGGATCAGCTGGTAAACTCCCCTACCAGAGAAAAAAACATACTGGACCTGGTCATCACCAACATGGGCGGCAGGTGTTCCACACCGGAGGTCAGTCACTGGTTAGATCAGACCATAAACTAATCACTCGATGTCCACACCCCACCACCACCCCCAACTAAGGAAACCACAGTAAAAAAACTTTTCTAAAGCAAACTTCACCTTACTTAAGACAGAGGTGGTAAGTTTCACAGCTTTCACACTAAAGGATAACACTGCCCAAGATGCAGAAACCTTTACAAATGCACTCTATGAGCACCTACAAGAATGCATGGATTGTGCCATCCCTAACAAAACCAAGACTCACTCCTCTAAGAGAATGAAACCAGTTTGGTGGACCCCTGCAATAAAAAGGGTATACAATAGAAGGAGGAAACCAGTTCAGAAAAAAAGGAAATCCCAAGAAGGAAAGACATCCCTGATCAGTATCAGTAAGAAACTGAGGTCCCTCATGAAATCATCCAAGGCTAACTTCGAAAGAAAAATAGCCAAGGATTCAAAAGATAACCACAAAGCCTTCTTTAGCTATGTTAAGAATCTAAGTGGCAACTCGCAGATTTGCACAGAACTAGTGCAAAACAGCACAAAATATACTGAACCTACTGATATTGCCAACATCCTGGCAGATAGATTCAGTGCAAACTTCACCCCCTCTCTCTTCTCCAAAAGGGCCCAGAACAATACCGGAAATGTGTAGTGTCCCAAAAATCAGAGACGCACAGGTTAAAACAGCCCTTTCAAAAGCCAAAAACATAGCATCAATGGGACCAGATGGTGTCCCAGGCTGCGTCTTGCACAAACTACAGAACGAACTAACCCCCCACCTAAACACGCTATTCAACCTCAGCCTCTACACAGGCTACGTGCCCATAGAATGGCACACAGCAACGGTTATTCCTCTCCACAAAGGAGGGGCCACAACTAAATCTGGTAACAGGCCATAAAGCCTGACTAGCCTGATCTGCAAGGCTATGGAGCGCATCATTATGGAAATCATTAACAAAGACATTGGGAACCTCCAAACACTTGACCCAACCCAGTTCGGCTTTGTTAAGGGCAGATCATGCCTACTAAATCTGGTTGACTTCTTCGAGACAGTCACCAAGGCCATAGATGAGGGAAAGGTGGTTCACACAGCCTACCTTGACCTCGCCAAGGCTTTTGACACCATTCCCCACTCGGGTATTACAGAAAAACTCACCAGCCTAAACATAAACCTCTACATCACGAGATGGGTTGCCAACTGGCTTACAGACAGAGCTCACACAGCAAGAATAGTGGGCTCCAGGTCCGACTCTAAATCAGTCACAAGTGGTGTCCCGCAAGGCTCAGTCCTGGTACCCCTACTGTTTGGCATATACTTCTCAGAAGTACCGACAAACACAGGACGACTATGGCTAACTAAATTCGCCGATGACTGCAAACTGGGAGCCATAACTGACTCTCCGGCTGACACGGACATCCTCCAAAAGGGCCTTACTGAGACGGACACCTGGTGTCAAAGTCATGGCCTCAAGCTAAACGCCAAAATATGCACAGTCATCCTGTTTGGGAAAAACAAAACACCCACGAATTACCACACAGGTGGCAACCCCCTTAATACAGAAGAGGTAATAAGAGATCTGGGGACCCAGGTAGATAGTAATCTCTCCTTTGACAATCATATTGCCAAAGTAGTTAGGAAATCCTTCTATGTGGTCCATCTAATTACTAAAGGGTTCACATCTAGAAATAAAGAGGTTATACTGCCCTCTACTCGTCACTCATTAGACCCATTATAGAATACAATGCCCCATTTGGGATGTACCTCACAAGACACTTCCAACAGCTGGAAAGACCACAAAAGTACCTCACCAAGAGGATTACTGGTCTCAAACATATGTCCTATGCAGCCCGACTGAAAAAAACTCCGGCTGTACTCAGTGGCATATCGCTTACTCAGAGGTGATCTCTGCCCGACTTACAAAGCCATGTCCAACTCAGAATTGATGGACATGCTCCACCTAAAGAAATCCAAGTAACTGCAAGCCACGTGCTCTAGTGAGCTAAACCTCGCCACAACGATAAATAGAACATGCTGGAGGGATAGATTCCGGTCACAGAGACTCCCCATGCTTTGGAACAAAATGCCAAATTACATCAGGCACAGCCTCTCACTAACACTCTTCAAGAGAAACCTTGACGAGTGAATGGGTAACAGAAAATACGCCCCTGGGATCACTTCACTGGCTCTGCTCGACAGGGGATCAGTTAAATTAATCAATGTGGCAGCAAAAGCCGACACACTGACTAGGCTTATAAATGTCCTCGGGCAGAGAGCCTAGTACCTACCTATGAACCTGTGTGTGACTCACTTGTCAGTTTTGTATTCCTTCAGTAAGAGGGCTGCTTTTCTGTTACTAATCACCCTCATTTATGTTTTGCTCAGAGTTTCTTTTACACTATACTTTGACGTTATCTAGCTGCATCCAGAGAAATAGCTAAATTGAAGCCCTTTGCTCTAGGTGTGCTTTTGTAGTCCAACATGAGTTGACAGTCCCATCCCCTTCACACTACTGCAGAGGTGTTAACTCTGTCACCGCAATTGACAGCTCAGAGCTGAAAGGAAGGGACTTCCAATCTAAATTTCTTCCCCCTCTGCCTGCAGTAAGAATTATTTATTTAATTTGCTAGCAGTAGAAAGCTTTATGTGAACACTTTCAATTTAATGTTTGGAAGCAAGTTTCAGAGAATTCTTGATTATTTCTGTGTGTTTTATTACTAGTAACACTTGATTTAATCGTAAATATGTCAACAAGGCATTTTTTATGTCAACTTATTTTTGTGTACCCATTCTGAGGAACAGCTGTCTTTGGACATGCTGTTTCGGTAACTTCCTGACATTCTACTCATCTCCACATTTTTTTAAATTACAGCAAAACAGTAATTTGCAAACCTGACTCCATGATACTGGCACAGTAAAAGAATGTACTGAAAACTCACTGTATTCTACAGTCCATGCAGTGAAACATTTTTTTTTTTTTTTGGGGCTACTGAATTGTTTAGGAAATTAAGCATCACTTGCATTATGCATTTAACTAATACATTTTTTAACTTACTATGATATTCTCGAATTCAACAGCAAACTATTAAGCAATTCTCTATTGCTTGCCCTGCATCACCAATTCTTCTTGGAGACACTCCTGTATTTGTGCATATTTCAATTATAATGTTAAACTGGACATCTGTTGAGTTGTTAATTTCCAACAGATGCTACTCAGCCAAACAGAGTCCTTCGTATTTTCACATTATAACTTATTCTATGGTCTCTCCAAAAACTAAGAAAGAAATGTGTGCAGTTTGCAGGAAACACGACTTAGGATGGTTACAACCTTCAGCAAACTGAGGATTGCAAAATCCCCTTCCAGTTGTACTAACTGAACTTGTCAGGCGGTAAGCACAGAGGACTGAACTGCTACTTACAGTGTCATGAGTATAGAATGTCAATGTTTCCTTCATAATTACCCTGTCTACCTGTGTACAAGTCACTGTACTAGGCTGTGCTATGTGGCCTTTTTGGAATATTGCACATCTTGCTCAAAGTTCTGAATACTGCAACCAGAGACCCAAAAGCATACTTAAAAGCACTGTGCGCTTTGTGAAATTTTGTGTAGATCCTACAAATTACCTTTGGATACCAAAAAAAAAAATGTTATCACATTACACATACCCCTTTGCCATCAACTTTGTAACAGCTGCATCATGTATAATGCTCTATCACACTGTGCATCAGACATTAGTACATGGTCACACAAGTTAAAAGGTATCAAGGGAACCAGCCGTCCCCATCTGCACAGGTGAAATGGAGCACAACACACAATGGCTTGGATTATAAACACTGTTAGGTGGGCATAACTACTGAACAGGATTTTGAACAGTGTGATGCCTGTGGAATGTGACCACCCACTTGGTATTGAGACTCATGTCTAATAATGGTTTCTCGGACATTGTGTAAAAAAAGTGTCTTTCCACAGAAATTGGTTTCTGCTTGTTAGATCTGCTCACTATGTTTTTTGTTGTGAAAATAGCTACTTTACAGATACACACCAGGTTTGCCGAGTCTAATTCTTTTCTGTACCTCTGTCCATGGCCTTATGAAATTGTCAGTGCCCTATTGCAGCTAACATACTTTCTTTAAAAGTAAACATTTGAAATAAAATGAACTATACAACTACTTACATGAAATTGTCCTGGATGCATTAAAATTAAAAATTCCACTGTGCTTGAGCAGCACTCTACATATATCCTATGGGTGGGCCCATCTAGAAATAAGAGACACTCACAGTTTTAAAACTACTAGTACTAATAATCTGAGACACTGCCAGAAAAAATTAACGTGAATTCATAAACATTTTCTGAATTAAAATATGTCTAGAAATCTAATTATTGTCATTATCTAGTGTAAAAAGTCACCATGATGGATTGAGGCACAGTTGAAAGAAATGTAAAACGGCACATGCTTAGAAATGCAGACTACTTGTCCTTTTCAGAAGTGTAACCACGTAGAGGAAACAATGTAAGCACTGCCCTTTGCAGATTCTAGCGGGATACTATACCAAAATAAATCAGTTTCTTTAGTAACCCTGGTGTTGGTGAACACTGGCATGTCACCAAAAACATTGTGGCATATCACATTTGACACGCGTGTCGTGGGCTCGCCATCACTGTACTAAGCCAACAAGAGAATGGAGAAAGGAGATTTTGCTGACAGGGATGACTGCAAGTAAGGGTACAGACAGTAGGCAGTAGGGGTTGGAATTTACAGGAGAAACTGGCAAAGGAACCAAGGTAGTGGGAGCAAATAACTAGAGAGGGAAAGGTAATAGGATGGAATGAGACCAATAAGCATTTGAACTGCATATTAGAAACTACCTCCCTTGCAAGGGATTGATAGAGTCTAGGCAAAGAGAAAGGGATAGGAGAATCCTAAGGTAAAGACCTGTTGTGGTAGAGTTTTTAGTGGACTCTATGATATCAAGGAGGCCACTTCTCCTACCGTTAGTGGAGCTACTGTTACCCCCTCTGGCACTGCCAGGGTTCTGAATTTTATTGCATGCCATTAACTGGTTGAGGTGGTGGCGTTGAGAGGTATATTAGACCAGTGGCTGGAAGCCTGCTCTAGCTACCAAGAATGTCTGTCTTTCAGGATGGTAGACTAACAACACTACCCACCCCACCATCATCACCTCAGGCATGGCATAGGGAGAAGAGTGGTCAGGGTGATGTCTGACATGTTTCTGCACATCATCCAGGCACTGTGATACAGAAGCCAAATCCCGCTTTAACCGCCATTCCTATGTTCCTTGGTATGTGTGTCAAGGCCCTTTTCTGTTTGTGGTCTCATCCTCCTTATCAGCAATGTCATTCCTTGGTTTGTGTGCGTCTAAGATCAACATTTCTCCAAATGATAAAAAGTAGGCACCTGGCCTGCAATCACAAGTTGTACCCTGCGTCCGTCTTACCACTTACAGACTTACCTTTCCTGATTCCCTTCTTTATTATTTTCTGATTGCTGGCCCTTTTTCCTATTGTCTCATCTGTCTCATACACCCATTTCCACCCTGTTTCACAGCAGTATTGCCCATTCTCATGTCTTCATGAATGTACACATGCTGCTGTGCATTCTTTATCTCTCTGCTAGGCAGTTATCTTTCTCATGCTTCTAGCCATAACTGTGAATTCTCTTTCACTCAAAAGTATTTTCCATGTCTGAGTAGGTTTATTAATTTGCAACAAACTGAACTGCAAATCTTCTCACTCTTAATTGATAATGAACCTTTGGCCACAGTGTTTTATGAGATGTACCTCTGCATTCAAGCAAGGCATGTTTCTAGATCCCAGGGAGGGTTTTTTGCATTCTGTGCTTTCATGTAAAAAAATGTTCCAAGAGTAATGTCCTCCCATATTAACCAAACACCAAACCCACGCCAGGCTATTCTAATAAAGTAAAATTTACTTTCTGATTGATACTTCCCCGAGCCGACATATCACATTTAAGAGTCACTATCACAAATTTTCATGGTGTCATTGTTACATGACAATGAAAATACCAGTAACATTTCACAATAAATGCATGACACTTATAAGTGTAGTATCCCCCTTCTACCCACAGCAGTCCAGAAGTTATCTCTTACATATAACACAAGAGTGAGGAATTGTATGAGTAACCAAAGGCAGTGAAAACTCCACTCGCAAGCACTGCAATGATTCTAATAAATATACTACTATTCTCTAGTAATTTAATAAGAACTTATTTCAATGAACATGAACACGGTAAAGAAGGATCTATATTGAATCAGTGAACGCTTAAAAAATTGAGCTCTGATTCATCGACCCTATGTAAGTGAAAGCTTACAATCCCGAACACCCGGAACAGCGATTTTTTTTGGTTTCGGGAGTTTGCCATTTCCTCCACTGTGGTGTGACCTCGGAGTTGGTATATTTAAGTAGGGGGAGTGTAGGGAGCACAGCCCCCCACATTATATACTGTTTTAAGACTTTTTTTTTTTTTTTTTTTTTTAAATGGAACGATTTTTTTCCCTGGAAAAAAAAATCGCTGTTCTGGGTGTTCGGGATGGTAAGCTTTCACTTAAATAGGGTCGATGAATCAGCGTTCGCTTTTTAAAGCGCATGCTGATTCACTATAGACCCGGTAAAGAATAGATGACATTTCTTTGTCTTTTTCTCTCTTATTCTCTCTTTCTTTGTAAATTCAATTTTTGAGGGAGGCAGACTGAATATTTAAAATTTTTTCTTTGATAATATTTCATCTTAAGGAATATTTTAAGTGATAAAACATTGTTATTGCCACACAGATGCTGTTAATTTTCAGGTGCTTCTGATGCACACATTTATTTCAATATAACAGATCATTTTATGATGGATAACTCCATTGTAAAGTATGTTTCCAAATTTGTTCACATTTTATGGAGTCTAATTATATAGGTTTCTTTAGAACAAAATAAAAAATGACTTCGATAATTTAAGCACTGTTTTACTGGTGAAAAAATGGTTTACTGTAGTGTATTTAAAACACAAATCAATGTCACTGGAAAAACTATAACACATGCTAATGAGGTCAGGAAGAGTAAGGGTGGTGGAGTCTATCTTCATTAAAGACAGTCAGACCTCCAGAATGGTTTGGCAGCATGATGCACTGGAATTACTCCAGGAGCAACTGATAGTTGGCAAGACACACATCAAGTTATAGCCAGATATAGACCCACATCCATGACTCAGGACACCCAGTCCTCCTACCTGGACCTAGTTGACTCCATCCAGGCAACCCCCAACTACCCCACCACAGAGTGGGTGAACTATTCCTGCACTAATGCACTCACCCAATGATTCCTTGACTTCATCAGTTCTAATGCACATCAGCTAGTCTTATCCCCCCACAAGGGGAGAGAACATTCTGGACTTGCTTCTCACTATCATGGGTGACCGCTGCACCACTCCCATTGTAAGTTCTTCCCTGGTGAGATAAGACTGGAGGTCTGTATCATTCAAAGTTTCTATCCCACCCAACTCCCCACCAGCTTTAACCAGGCTAAAAAACTTAGCAAAAAGCGGACTACAACCTCCCAAGGGAGGGTATCAGTAGATTCACACCATCACCCCTCAGAGGATGCAAACAACTATGCTGAACAGTACACCAGTGCAGTACACAAGCACCTGTACAACTGCATGGACTCAGCCATACCCAACAGAACTAAAACCTGCTCCTCAAAGAAACACAAACCTGTCTGGTGGACTTCCACTATCAACATGATTTACAACAAAAAGGAAGTAATTGTTGTCCAAGTGTGAAAAGGAACACATTTGAAATTGGGAAAAACCCCTCCTCAGCCTCTGCAAGCAAATTAGATCACTGGTAAAAACGTCCAAAGCAAAAGATGAATTGAAACTAGCCCCCTGAAACAAAGGGACTGTAAGCTAGGTCACAGGTGCTGTCATTGACTCCCCTGATGATGTTAACATACTGCAAAAGGGTCTCACAGCAACAAATGACTGATATCAATATCATGGCCTTACGTAAAACGCAAAAAATGTATCACCATACCATTTGGCAAAAAGACAAACTCTACTGATTACCAGATCAATGGCAACCCCCCCTAGGCACACAACCCGTGGTGATAGACATGAGTACTCCGTTTGACAACAATCGCACATTCAACCATCATGTAGCGGCAGTGGTCAGAAAAGCCTTTCCCTTGGTGCATCTCATAAATTAAGGGATTGCATTCAGAAAACTACCTGTCTGTATGCCTCCCTCATTAGTCCAATTGAGTTTAACGCCCTGTTTGGTATGTACCTCTCCAAATAACTGCACTAACTGGAAACTCCACAGAAATACCTCACAAAGAGAATCCATGGCCTCCACAAGTCCTATGCAGACAGGCTCAAATCACTATCACTCACGTGGTATCATACAGACTGCTCAGACGTGATCTGTCTCTCGTCTACAAGGCAATATCGGACCCTGCCCTACTAGAGATGCTCCATATCTGTAAGTCTAATTCCTTGTGCATTACACATTCAAAAGGCCTAAATCTAATATGCAACATCAACAAAACCTGCTAGAGAGACAGGTTTGCCTCCCAGAGCTGCCCAGTCTCTGGCATAGACTTCCCATACATGTCAGAGTACTTCACTGATTTTCTTCAAGCGCAACCTTGATGAGTGGATGGGAAACAACAAATCTGTCCCAGGTGTTTCACCTGTGTCCCTCAGTGACAGGGCAACAGGTGCTGACTGAGGTTTATTTTTTGGTGAAAAACTCTTGGCTATACTTGTAAGTGTCATAGGGCCATTAGCCTTGTAACCTCTGGTAAGCCTACAATCCCCCATTGATGGATTTGTTCCACATCTGCAAAACAAATAGTATCAGAAATGCCTGTTATAAGGACCTAAACTTAATCTGATACTTAAACATGGCATGTTAGGTTGACAGGTACATGTCTGAATGATTATTCTTTCCCTGGAACACTATTCCAACCCAAGTGAAGAAAAACTCAGTAGCATCAGGACAAAAGCTACTCTCATATCATATGTTATGAAAGGTACTCCTTTGCAGACAGACACAGTGGTAATAGACATGGGTAATCATGTGGACAATTCTCTAACATTTAATCATTCTGATACAGTTAATTTCCAAGGGAATATTTTAATGAGCCAAAGAAGTGATCCTACCACTATCCATTTGTGACCCATCATCAAACACTATGCTCCCTGTGGTATGTACTAATGGAAGCAAATTACTCAACTGGAAAGAACCCAAAGATTTCTAATCAAGAATACTAAAGGCCTTAAATGATTGCACTATCCGAAAAAGGTTGTCATAGATCTCAAACTTAGTTGTCCACCACCTGCTCAGAGGAGACTTGTGTCTTGCTTTTTTTGAATGAGGAAAGACCTAATCCTCTTTTACCTGTTATTTCTTCACAGAGCCAGTGGCTCAACCAATGCTGACACCAGGGATTTAAATGTGTACCATAAAAAAAAAAGTAAGAAATTAAATAAAAGACTAACTAGAGAGATGGAGCCCTAACACAATGTATTCCCAAGTCCGTGGAATAAATTACCACTACAGGTCAAAGTACTTCAATCATAATGATTGATGGGTAGATGCACATTTATAATGTGGTTCTCAAATGCTAGATTTACAAGGTGATTACTATTAGCTTCTTGAAAATAATTTTTAAGTTTGTCTGTTACGTTACAAATTTGTTTACAGTGGGAGGGATTCAATTTAGATTAAAATCAAGGTATAACTGTAACTCAACGATGGTGGTTTACCTGGCCAAATGTCAATGTTGTCCTGCATTTTATGTTGGTAAAACAGAGCGGAGGCTCCGTGAAAGAAATCAGTATGCCATCAGTAGGAAGAAGCAGGACAACGCTTTAGCCAAACATGTTCAATGTTATGCAGATCACAGTTTTAAATTCTTGGTCATTGAGAGGTAACACCAAGATATAAGAGGCGGCCCTGCACCTTTATGCCTGGAAGAATTGGAGTTAGCCTGGCAGATTAGATTAAATGCATATAATCACCCAGGCTTGAACGAGATATGTTCTATAAGTAGCATTTTAAAACTGAAGAGTTTAAAGAGATAAAGTGGAGTTTTTGTATTATAAATCTAGTTGTATACTGATTGCACGTTTTTTGTATGTATGTATTTGTTAATATGTGATATTAATATCTTTATCATGACATACATACATTTATTTATTTTTACATTTCTATATATTTTTTTACACCTTTGTAAATTTGTTTTTATTTATGGACACGAATAGGCACATAGCAGTATGCTTACTGTTTTAGAGTAAAGCATTAATATATCTAATATGCCTTTAAGAAATTGGTAAAGTAACCTTGAGTGACTGGATTGGTTAACCAGCAACACCTGAGTCTATTTATACACGTTTTAAATGTTAACATGGTTTCTGAGGAAGTTTGCATATTGAGCAAACGAAAAGAGCTTCAATTAAATTTACTTTTATAATAAGGTTTCTCTTTCTTTGTTACTCTGACGAATTGCAGTGAACATAATCTTCTCAGACGACATTGCATTCTGAGGACAGCTTGCATGGAAGCATGCACATCTACCAGATAGAAGGTCATTATAAGGCCCTCGCACATGAGAATGCATGTCAGCAGTCAAGGGAAGGATTGCTAGGGTTTACAAGAAAAGTCCCTGAGGGCCATCTAAATGACATTCCCTCTCTGCTGGCTGTCACCCCAAGAAAAGGGAATGCGTGGCCAGTTGGTCAGCACTGGGGATGGATGATGTTGGGCAGGCAGCAGGGGAGAAACAAACAATAAAAAAGAGAAACAAAAACTGAATCTATAAGTATCCCTGCATTTTTTTTGAAAAATGCCATATAATGTTATCTGCAAAGTAAAATTCCTAAATTCCAGGAAATTCATACCAATCTGTAGGTTGATAAACAATAGCAAATAAAACTGACTTGTGGTAATACTTGTCTGATACTGTACAGACAAGGAAGTAAGCACTGTGACAAAGAAACATAGAAAGTGAGCTGAATAATGAAATATCTAAGGGAAAAAGTTGCCAGGAGAAAATGTGATTTTTTTTTTAGCCAAGTATACAGAAGGTTTACAATCACCGTCTTAGTCCTATATTGCAAAGTGCATTTTTAGAGAACTCATTTTAAAATCAGGCACATGAAATGGATATATGAATAAGGAAGAAATGCAGTACACAACTTCATAGGTCATTACTAGGCTAATGATGCTAAAGGCCTTTTCAAGCCTAGCCTTGCTTCCCCCAAAGGTGAGAATCAAACTTTGTACTTTGTGTGTACAAAGTAAACATCTTAACCATTATGCCAACCACCCCCTCCCCACCCAACTGCATCAGAAATCACAATTAAGGTATTCTAAAAGCAGTTTATACATATAATGCTGGGGGAAAGAGGTAAAAGGGCAAGGACATTTATTCTAATACTACAAGAAAATCAAAATAGTTAAAATAATACCACTGAGTCAAGCAAAAACGAGCTAGTCAAAGTTCTTGTACCCAAAAGAAATTGTGATTTTCACGTCCAAATAATTCATAGTGGTCGTCAGACAAAAAATGAGCAAAATCATCTCGGAACACATCATTCCAAGGTTGCACAACAGCATACTTATCTGCCCTTGTCCAATTACCATCACACACATCTGTTACCGGTAACTCTTCGAAAATACATATATGCATCAGTTGGTGAGGCCAGATAAAATACTGCTGCTTAGAAACAAGCAAATACTTTATGCTTTAAACATTGTGTGCTCATGATAACATTCTTACATGAGTAGGCAACATATTTGCCAGAAGATACGCAAACATATAGCAGATGGGGCTGGCTTTTCTCACACATTACTTACATCTCCAAAGGTGGGTAACCCACACTTCAAAATGCACACATTCTAGCAGACACTGCTACAGTAAAGAATAAATGGAAGCCATCAACACTGGGGAAATGGATGTGAGATGGCATGACAATAAAGAACGAGGTAGCAAAATTATAACTGCTTGCATCATTGACAGATGTACCTATAGCATTTATACACAATAATATACGCTTTAAATACAAACTGCAGAAACATAAGGAAAATGCTACATCTCAGTCTTCTGTTGATGGTCTCTAACTCCAGCTTATCCTTTATTATGTAAACAATGTGTGACAGAACAGCTTATCCTTTATGTAAACAATGTGTGAGAGAAATCTAAGTGTTCTCATCACGGATCACTATGCTACATTTACCTAACTAGGCTTCATGAGGACCAATATACAGTAGTGATTTTACATTTTTCCACTAGGTCTTTTGTGTGTCTCATTGTATAGTTTATATGCTATTAATAATCTCAGGAAGCTGCAGCTAGTAGCACACATGTTCCTGTCAACTACCCACAAGGACAGACCACACACATACACACTTACTCAAATAAGCAAATACTCAACTAATCTGTACAAATAAGCCAAAAAGTTGGAAAATCCTACCTACAAATGGAAATAACTGCCCCTCCCAAACCACAGTTAGAGTAGGTTCATAGGTTAGTACTAGGCTAACTGCCCTTGCGAGCCATTTTAAGCCTAGCCAGTTATCCCCTGTGAGATTCAAACCCTGTGCCTTGCGTCTGTAAGGCAAACACCTTAACCATTAGACCACCCTCCCAACCCAAAACTTAGGAAACTTAGAAATTACAGAAATAAATCTCAATACTGCACAGCATTACAACCCTTAAGGAAAAATGCACTAAACATGTATGTTGTACATATTCTTCAATGTGCATACAAAATACATCTGAAAAGGATAATTCATAACAGTTCAAGGAAACCTCTCAGAAGTAATAAAAGTTGTACATACGTGAAATATTCAGCAGGTGCCTGATGCAATTAAATTACATTCTGATACTACTGTAGTCTTCTACCATGATGATTAATTAGGTTTGAAACAACCCCTCAAAGACCTACCACGTACCCATGCAACAAAACACAGTCATTATTCCCTAATATATTCCTCAAAAGGGTCGAAATTCATGATTCTTCCTTTCATAAAATTCAACCAGTTTTATTCTAAATACAGGATAAAAAGAATTAAGTAATATAAAAAGATTACGCTAAACTCTCTTGCAACTTTTCCCTCGGACTGTAAGTTCTCAACTGAGACCAATATTTGTAACCCTGTCAAGGAGAAGCACTGGATAGTAAGGAAATCTCTCAGTCATACAGTGAGAATGCTGTCTGCACTGACTCGTCAAATGAATGGGCACATTTTCACCTCATTTCACACCTTTTGTGGAATTCTCTTTGTTAATGAAATGTTTTCAAGTAACCATTGAACTACGATTTGTAGCCAACAATGATGAAACCAAGTTTGTAGTAAAATACTACTCAATTATCAAGGCTTTCTATACCACATATTGTAACATCCTGTAATAGCATTGCTATTAGCTGTACAGATTCTACATAGCATGTAAGTAGCAAATGTTAGTTAAAATGTAGTTAATGGTATAAATTGCAAAAACTGTGTTTTTGGGAGAAATGAGATAAAGTTTCAACACAAATTTGAAATGGTACCAGACGTTAGCACCAGATGCACAGGGTAAATGGCAGCTTTAACAGATAACTTCAAACACACATTTCCCTATATTCTATATAGGTGACTGTGTTGACAACATACCTGTCAACCTCTAAGTGCTAGAAATCTGGACAGAAAATAGAGACAGATTTTAAAAATTGCTCTTATAAACTTAAAAGTTGTTAGAATAACAGGACTTGTGTTAGCATGCATTTTCTGAAGACAATGAATTCTCAAAATGTCTGTCATTATTTAGTGACTTCAGTCCTCAGTGATTTGCCAGAAAATAACAATTTTTATGAGAAATACATCAAAATATAAGGAACAAAAATCTGAACAGTCTGTGAAAATCTGGACAACTGAGACATAAGGTAGTCAATGACCATCAGTGACAGATGGCAAATAATGAAGAGGAGAGCAAACATTCATCTTTACTGAGATGTTCTCTGCTAGTAAATGTATACATTTAAGTTAGCAGAAAGTAAGCAATGTAAACAAACAACAAAATGCAAACAAACAAAATATTAAAGTTCCTCAAAGAAAGAGAGAGAGAGAGCGCATAGTACTTGAACACCAAAAACTAAACTTCCCGTCACTCATCCAGTCAAATGCAGAACCAAGACAAAATGCAACACTGTACAATAATACAACAAAAGTACCAAAATAATCCCGAGAAATTATGTGGAGCCGTCAATCTACTGATAAAACCCGGCCATTCTACAACCATAACCCTAACCACAACAAACTCCACTGAAAGCATAGCCTCACAGTTTAACACTCATTTTATCAACTCTGTACTATCCTTAGTTGCATACAACACCAGTACCCCTCAAAATGCCCCTACTGAATTGGGCATCAATTTGAAAACCTTCCCTATAAAACCAATACAGACTTGCACCATTAAAAAACTTCTATCCAAACTCAAACCCTCTTCTCTCACTGTTGACCAACTTCAAAATTATTTTTTATTTTTATTTTATTTTATTTTACATTTGTTGACCGGGCTAGTCTAACTGGACATAAATATCCGTTTTCAGTAGAGGCCCGGGGAGAAAAGCTCCAATACAGGCAGTAAACAATGATTTCTTACATAATGCATAATATAAGTAAAAAACAAACACCACTAGCTCAAACTAGCTGCAGACACCATCCTACACTATATCCTTCCTAATCAATGGAACCATAACAGAACAGTACATCCATGAACTTTGGAAAGTCTTCTACATCATCCCTTTTCACAAAGGTGGTGGCACCTCCACCAAATTCACAAATTTCGGGCCAACTGCTATCCTCCCACGCATAGCTAAGATTCCTGAAAAATGCATACATACACAACTACTCAACCATCTCCTTACCAACAAACTCCTACCCACATTCCAACATGTTTTTTGGCAAAACATAGTGTAACAGCTCTGGTCAGTTTTATTAATGTAGTTAACCAGCACAGAAACGTGGCCAACTTGCCTCCTCCATTTTTCTTGATATGTCAAAGACGTTTGATACAGTACCCCTTCAAAAACGAATTAGCCTCCCTAAACCTACCCCTATCTACCCTCTCCTGGTTTACCAGCTACGTATCTGACTGTCAACAGGCAGTTAAGTGGCAAAATGAACTCTCTTCCCTATTACCCATCTCAGTGCGTGTACCTCAACGCTCAATTCTTGGTCCATTGCTATTTACCATTTTCACAAATAAACTGCACAGCTACACAAAATGCAGCCATAGTTCAATATGCAGACGACTTCTCCCTCATCTACTCTGCTCCCTCTCTGCCAGAACTCGTGCAAAAAACGTAACAATCCTTTCTAGACTTCGCAAAATACCTCTGACTCCCACCTTGTACTCATCCCAAACAAAACAAAGTTTATGCTCTTCCCCATTGGCAAAAACCTGATCACCTTCCTCCATTCACCATCTACTCAAACAAAACAATAACAGAAACAGTCAAATTCACTAAACTCCTTGGGGTCACAATTGATAGCAATCTTAAATTTGACAAACACATATGTATTTATTTATTTTACATTTGTTTACCGGGTTAGTCCGACTGAGCTGGATAGCCTTTTTTCAGCAGAAGCCTGGGGAGAAAAGCTCCAATACATTATTCAGTAAAAAAAATAGCAGAAGCAATTTTTCAAAAAGGTCAACAAAAATTAAACACTTAAAAATTATTTACAAGTCACAGTTTAAAAGATGACAATGAAAGTAAAACAACACAAGTCAAAGTAAAAACACATTTTTGCAGGGGGGCAAGCCCTCTTGCGCCCCCCCCCCAGTACTTAAATATACCAACTCCGAGAACACACTACAGTGTGGAAAAGGGCACATTTCCTTACCCCCACTGTACCCTGCTTTGGTGAATCGGCTTTTGTGAAGTGCACTTTCGCTAAAATGGGTTTGATCTTTTGTTTTTCGAAAAACTGAGTTTTTAATAAACAGAAGTAAACCCATTTATACATACATATATATATATACATATATATATATATACATATATATATATATATATATATATATATATATATATATATATCATACATTTTATATATATATATATATATATATATATATATATATATATATATATATAGGCGTGTCTGAGATGCCTGTGTAGCGCACATTATCTGGAACTAGGTTCATTATTTGTCCTCTGTAATTATTTAGGAAGGAAAAATACTATACGCTACCTCAGCGGAAGTCTACTGCTACCCTGGGACCTGAAATAGCACCAGTGGGATAGATACTTAAAGCTGCATTTTGGATTTAGGGAAGAAATAGATGTATCGTGTCCATTATGCTGTGATTGAGCTTTTTAAGTGGGCCTCACGGTTTACTTAATTTCCACTTGTTATGAGTTGACTGAAGCTATTGAATAGGAGCTGCATTTTTTGGTTACCTGTACTATGAATGTGGCTACTGTGTTGTAATTGCATTTTGGGTCTACTCTAATTCACAGCCTCTGTTCCAAAGTTATATGCAATACTGTACAGTGTCTTTTATCTTATTGACATATCAGAATATTGTAGCTGTGGGATAGATATTCTGAGTTGATATGTAATTGATGGAACTGCTCCTAGGCTCTAGGACTTTCATTGTGGTTTCTTAGCCTGATGTTGATCCGGTTATTGATGCTTTCTTTAATCAATAGATGTCTAACATATTACATGATTATATCTATTCCTAATGCTGATTAATAATATCTGACCAAGTGTTTTGTTTTTGTTCTATTACGTCTGTACTGCTAATGAAATGTATCCCTTGCTTTACCCTGTGCTATATTAACCTTTTCCTCCCTTTATTCCTATTTCTCTCTAGCTGGTCAAACCTACCATACTCACTTTATCTACTCCTGGCTGTGTCCTATCAAACTCAATAGATCAGCAATATCCACCTACCTATAACCGCCTGGGTATTCACCTCACCTGGAGTATCTAAGTGCCCTTGGAATAAAGCCTAAGATTGTATGTCACTAAGTAAACTGCATTTTTCATTCCTAACCTTTATGTACATACTTGTCCTCTACACATCCTACATGTAGCAGTTTAACTGCCAAATCTGCCAGCAGCCATACCCCTCCCTGTCTATTACAGCTGCTCTCCCCGCCTGTCTCAAAGACATTGTACCACCTCTATTCTCCAACCACACTAATCCCCTTTCCTTCTCCATTACTTTTTCTTTTATTGGTATCCACTACTATATTATCCTTGCTTGGTACTTTCAGACTTCGACCACTAGATGACAGTCTTTACCCTCTAATTCTCCTTTCTGCCACCCTCCCCACCTCATACTCTACACCTACGTGCTTGTTGCACTTGTCTCCTTTCTTTTTTTCCCCCCATCCCTAGTCCTTTTTAACCTTACACCCTACTCTCCACAGTCCTTATAAACCCTCTATCAAACCCTCCTCTCCGCCTGCTCTACTCCTAGCTTAACCATTACCCACTCTGGCCTCCCTTATCTCTGTTTTATAATTCCCCCTTCCTCACGCACACATTTGCCTTCTACTTACTAATTTTTGTTTTTACCTTCTACCTTACTGATTGTTTTTTCTCACTACCTTTTCCTTTCTTTGCTGTGCCCCGCTCCGTTCGCCCTTCGGGCTCACTCCGCTCCTCTACCCTACTCCCAATTCCCACCCACCCCCAGTAGCCCTACACTTATACCTCTGAGACTCCTCCCCCTATCTTTCTCAACCTACCACTAACCTAATCATCACTAAGGCACTCCCAACTCAATCTGTCCTAATTAGCCTTAATTAACTATCTCACATACCACCACTCCCATACCTACCCTATCCATCCTCTAAACTAACGTTTGTCAGGATCTGCTTCCTACACATCCTTTTCTAATTAGTCTTACTGACGACTTTAATCCAGCCCTATCTTGTCTCACAGACAATTTCATTTCTTCCAGCTCTCCTCACTTTCAAAATAATCACAACTTACACTTTACACACTACCATGGCCCCAACACACAACACTATTTTTGTCCCCACACTACCTTTAACTACAGTTATAGCCTCTCTAACTATACCTAATTCACTCACATTCTTTGAAAATCTTACTCTATGCAAACAAAACCATCATTTCCAACAAACTTCATTTTCTCTCATCTATACCGCTAACCATAGTAACATAACCAGTACCTCAAATTATATTCTACCAAAATATCACAGAATAAGCCACATAACTTACTTAACTATTAAAAAAGAACTTCAATAATTTCCACAAAATCTTTAAATACCTATATTTTACCCAACACCTCCTCCTCCTTCATGGTGATATTCATCCTAACCCTGGCCCCAATAATGATGAGAGTAACAACCTTGACAATTTAACTTTACCCAACACTCCTTTCATAGCTAAAGAACTTAATTCCCTCCTTATAGCACATCTAAATATTAGAAGTATCAACAATAAAATTTCCCACCTACAAGCACTACTTCATCTACACTCTTTTGATATTCTATGTCTCACTGAAACCTGGCTTAAACCATCTACTTTAAACCATGAAATTACCCCCCCCCCAGGATATAATATCCTTAGATGTGACCGAATAAACAAAAAAGGTGAAGGTATAGCCATACTTTACAAATCTCATCTCCAACTTTCCCCCTGTAATGTGCTTCCATCATCAGATGCTAAAACTAAAGCACTGTCTATCAAACTCCAAATCAACAACTCCAAATCTATCTACCCGATTTGTATGCATCTACCTCCTGGTAATAATACTAATACTCTTGAAAACATACTTAGTTATCTATCTAACCAACTACCCCAAGAGACCATTGTACTGGGCGACTTCAACATTGACTGGTTCACCTACAATACCCAGAAGCCTACTAACCACATAAATCTCTTTGGGTTCTCCCAATTAATAACCACTCCCACTAGAATCCACAAACCTAGCATGAAAGAAACTACTCGACTGGATCCTCATCAAAAACCACCCTAATATCTATACTCCAGGTACCCTCCCCGATAACATCAGCGACCATATGCTTACATATATTACTAGAAAAAAACTTCATGTTTCAGCAACTAATAATATCAAAACCTTCCACTGCAAAAAATACTTCAATCCTGACAGCTTCCAAAATGAATTGCTAGCATGCAACTGGTCACGTCTTACCCATCTTGAACTTGATGAAGCTGTGACCTACTTTAACACTTATTTTCTTCAAATTCTTGACTACCATGCACCTTATCGCACTACCAGAATGAAAACAAAAACTGCTCCATGGCTCACTAAACAAACAAAGCAACAAATGCTCCTCAGAAATAAAATTTGGACCAAATGGAGAGCTATCAAATGTCCATCTCATCACCTCCTCTATAAACAGCTAAGAAATGCTACCAGAAAAGACACCCTTAGACACAAAAAAAGACTACTACCTACACCTCCAACAATCCACTGAACATACCCCACAAAAATTTTGGTCAGGGATAAACAAACTTCAGCCAGGACACCCTACTACTCCTATCCCATCAGGTTTCAACCATAATAATTCCAATCAAATCCCTGATACCTTTAACAACTACTTTACTGAAGCCATACAAAACCTAGCCAATTCTTTACCTCCCTCTTCTACTCCCCTACCAAATACTCTCAACTCTTCTACTCCTACCTTTCACCTACAACCTGTAAGTACATCTCATATACAAACTACTTATAAAAAATAAAACCATGTACACCATCTGCTGATCATCTCCCATCAGAATACCTTCAGATTGCTGCAAAGGCTTTATGTCACCCCATATCTATCCTCATTAATAGAACTATTTCTGAAGCTAAAATTCCAACCATCTGGAAAGTTGCCCATATCATCCCTCTTCATAAAGGTGGGTCTTCCACTGAACTCTAACTTTTGACCTATTGCCTTACTCTCTCCATTATCTAAGATAATGGAAAAATGTATTCACAAACAACTACTTAACCACCTACTACAAAACAACCTACTAGCAAACTGCCAGCATGGCTTTAGACCATTCCACAGCACTACAACTGCACTACTCTCCTTTACTGACTATATAAATGAAAATCTGAACAACTCCTTCTCTGCTGCAATATTTATTGACTTGTCAAAAGCCTTTGACATGGTCAATCATAACTTACTTCTAGACAAACTAAATTCCTATACTCTTAACCCACAAGCATTACAATGGTTTAGGGCTTACCTTCAAAATAGACAACAAGCAGTACTTTGGGAAAACAATCTGTCATCATTACTTCCCGTAAATATTGGAGTCCCACAAGGCTCTATTTTAGGCCCCCTTCTCTTTTCCTTATTCATCAATGACCTTCACTTGAACACACCCCAAGCCACCTGCATCCAATATGCAGATGACTCAACCTTAATCTGTACTTCTAAGAATCTAGCCTCCCTCCAGTCAATTACCCAAAATGTATTTCAAAGTGTTGAAAACTGGTTTATGCAACACTGCCTCCTCCTTAATCCCAAAAAAACCAAAACTACTCCTTTTTACGCCAACTCATAAATCACCAAATCCATTCTTTACCATTACCTCTAATAATGCCACCAACATAACCCCAGATACTACCACCTGGCTATTAGGAGTTACAATTGACAATCGCCTTAACTATGATGACCATATTAACTCCACCATAAAGTCTGTTAACAAAAAACGTGGTTCTCTCTACAGAATTAAACCATTCCTTACCCCCTTAGCCAGGAAGACTATTGCCCAGACCCACCTCATCTCTACCCTCTTTTATGCCTCTGCCATATATACTAACTTATCTAAAAACAACCTCTCAAATCTTTCTACATGTTATAATAGCATTGCTAGATTTATCACATGCTCTCCCTTTAAAACTCACCACTGCCTTAACCTTAGACAACTTGGATGGCTAGAAATACAGAACCTTATAGTCAGTAAACAACTACTTATTACCCATAAAATCCTGCACTATCCCAATAATACCCCTATCCTCATAGATCTTATTTCACCATACAAAAATCTGTCTACACTACGTTCTGCCAATAAACATCTGGTATCCTTATTAAATCCAACAACAAAGCAGGTGACTCTCTTTTCTCTAATACTATAGGAAACAACTGGAATCTGCTCCCTTCTGAACTATCTACCCTAGCTTCTACTACTCTATTCAAAAAACATATCAAAGAACATCTTAAAGCCCAGTGGCTCGGTCCTTGTTCTAACCCAGACTGAAATTTCATGCCCCTCCTGCTCAAATCCCATCCCGACACACTAACCTAAGCATACAAACCAACTCTTTCTCTTTATACCTGCTCTGTTTTTGTGATCTAATAATTCTTAACTTTTCCCCTAGCAAAAGTTTGTATATTGTCTATAATCCATAATTTGTATTATATTTATTCATATAAACAATGCTATCTCTGTACTGTAATTTTAATATACATGTCCTTTTTATAAATTGTTAACGTTTTAACTGTTTATGCTGGAGCTTTTCTCCCCAGGCCTCTACTGAAAATGGACATATATCCAGTTAGACTAGCCCGATCAACAAATGTAAAATAAAATAAAAAAAAAAAAAAAAAAAAAAAAAAACAATATATATATATATATATATATATATATATATATAGATAGATAGATATATATATATATATATATATATATATATATATATATATATAGATAGATATATATATATACACACACACACACACACACACACAAACACACATATACTTCCCTGGCAGAAAGTATGATGATGGCTGTGAAATGGGTGTAGTTATCAATCCCATTCTGATATTCAAAATCACCAGCAAGGACAACACCAAATAAATGCTTGGTGCATTAATCATGGGCTTTACTTTCAAATGCCGCATAGTTTATGTTGGTAAAGCTTGTATCTGTACCATTCAACATACAGATATCTCACTCTGGCACAGTCACCAGGTAGTAGGGTCACTATATTCCTGACCAATTCTCCTTTGTCCACCATGCCTCTGTGGCTGTTCTAAAATACTTTACACAGCTTATCTTTTGTCGTATCTCCTCAAGCTCTAAATAAGTTATACCCTTACTGTATTAATCCTTTATTAGGCCCATCATAGCTCAAGCTCCAGCATAAACAGTTAAAACGTTAACAATTTATAAAAAGGACATGTGAAAACAATGCCCCATTGACACACATCTCACAAGGTACTGAAAACGGCTCAAAATACTTCAGTGTTTCCTCAACCAAAAGATCTCAGGTCTCACTAACCGTAGCTGCTATGATGGACCAAAAGACCTATCTCTCTACAAAGTGTCCTACACATTCCTGAAAGGGTCATATCCACTTAAGTTCCCATGCTATGAAAAACCATTACCCCAATAAAACTAGTTGTAAACCTATACTAGCACATCAACAATACCAGACGGCATGACAAGTACCTTACCCAGTGCATTCCACATTTGTGAAATGGGTTGACTTTGCATGTCAAACGCAGTATTTTTCTTGCAACATTTATAACCAATTTGGATAACTATACAAATTCAGGACAAAACCAATATAACAGAAAATTTAATTTTTTTTTCAAAAAATGTGTTGTTTTCCCCTCCCAAAAGAAAAGTAAATATTTTCTTTCAGTCTTTTGTGGATGACATCAGAATATAATTTTTCTGATTTTTCTGATCTGAACTTGTCATATTTACCAGTAGGGAAAACTACTAGGGAGTCTGGGTGTATTATATACTGCCTGATTAACAAACAAAAAAATAATACAAATGTATTACTTAGTTCAGTTGCAGTTCATAATACATTTTTTCAGCCTGTTTAGGTCCAAGTCATTTACTCACAAAACACATTCATACTCAAATTTGTCTCAGCATAGGCCTCAGCTTTAGTGAGCTATCTCATTAAATGACAAAGAAGAACAGAATCATTTTTATTGAAGTTGCTGGCTACTGAGACTTGTCTACATATATCAACTGGACACAAGCTGATTTAAGTATACTTTTCTCTGCACTTATTTAAGATTTGAGTCAGTAAATATTGTGTGTCTTTGATTCAATAAATATTGTGTGTCTGTCTCTCTGCAGTTAAGTTGCCTGAAGCGTGAAAACGTGTAGCCATCTGGGCTCATTGAAAGTTCTTAGACTGCTTTGAAATTCCTGTGTTAGTTAGCCTGGGGGTTTCTGATAGCATTAAAATCTGTGTTGGTTACATTTCTAGTAATCATTTTAATCAGAGTTGCTGGCTATTGAGACGTGTCTGTATATATCAAATGGACACAAGCTGATTTAAGTATACTTTTCTCTGCACTTATTTAAGATTTGAGTCTGTAAATATTGTCTCGCTTTGATTTAGTAAATATTGCGTCTCTGTCTCTCTGCAGTTAGTAATCTTGGTGGCTTTGGTATTGCCCACCCCTGCTGTAAATCTGTTTCTGCACACTCCTCCTGGACTCATCTCATTTGCTCACTCAACTGAGTACAGTGAGATCATATTTTGATTTCAGATACTCCTACCAGTCTCATTTCCTCTGTGGTGTAGAGAGAGAGAGAGAGCACTTGGGAAGGACATTCCCCCATAGTATCTTAATCTGCTCTGTTTCCTCCCTCTCCCAAAAAAAAAAAAAAAAAAAAAAAAAAATTGCACTTCATCTGCTTTACTGTATGTGTGTTTCTCCCTACTTTATTACCTTATTTTGCTTTTGCCTCTTCTTAAAAGTACTCAATTGAATTTATTCTGCTGCCTTTATTACTGCTTGTTAGCAGCCTGATTAAATTGTAACTGTTATTCTAAGGCCCTTGATTTAAGCACTTGGCTTCAAACCAGTTGTTTTACATTAAGAAGGTTTGTGGTCTGCACTGTTGGGGCAGGACAGGTAGTGTACATCCTTCTGAGTTGGGAACTGCTGATCGAAGGCTCAGTGTCTGTTATTCTAAAAGTGTATTAGTTCTGGGTTAAGCACTTGGGCTTCTGGCCAGTTATTTTGCATTAAGAAGGTTTGTGGTCTGCACTCTTGTGGGAGGAGAGGCTAGATTCTGCCCTTCTGAGCTGGGAATTTCTGGTTAAAGGCTTATTGCGCATGCTTACTTGAACTGTTTCTTTCTGAAATCGGTACGCCTTGTTTGCTGTAGCATAGACTAGATACAGGCCGACTGGATCTAGTTTTGTTTGTATAACTTGTGCAGTGATCCAGGCATTCTTTTTTGGAGAAGGTTTTTATCTACCCTAGTGGCAGGACTGTGCAGTTAGAACTTGTCTAATTGAAGACTGCTGGAACAGGGCTCCGGTTTGAGCTTTTTAACTGGTTAATTGGGTAAAGTGTTGTTTTGATTGTATCTGCTCTATTTTCTGAAAAATAAAAACAAAAAAACAAAAAATATATACTTGTTTCCTGCCTTTCTGAATTAGTATAGTCCAGTTTTCAGGTTATTGCTGAATCCAGGGCTGTGTTACAAGTTTCTGTGTTGCCCATACCTTACTTGGATAGAAGGAAGTTTCACTGTTCACCTGTGAGAGAGGGGAACTTTGAGCAGCCTATCTGTCCCTGGAGGAGTGGTTTCAGCCCAGAAGTTAGTAGTTTACTGGCCATTTTGGGCTAATTTTGATTGTATCGGCTCTATTTTCTGAAAAAAAAAAAAAAAAAAAAAAAACTTGTTTCGCGCCTTTCTAAACTAGTATAGTCCAGTTTTCAGGTTATTACTGAATGCAGGGCTGTGTTACAAGTTTCTGTGTTGCCCATACCTTACTTGGATAGAAGGAAGTTTCTCTGTTCACCTGTGAGAGAGGGGAGCTTTGAGCAGCCTATCTGTCCCTAGAGGAGTGGTTTCAGCCCAGAAGTTAGTAGTTTATCAGCCATTTAGGGCTAATAAAAACCCCATTTGTTCAGTTTTGTGCACCGGGCAGTGCCGTTTAGCTAGAGTTAAACTATTCTCGGCTCCATGAAGTGTACTCTTCAATTTTTCCCTTGGAACTAGACAAACTTTCTAATTTAGCACTCAAGCCATTCATTTCACAGTCAAGCACTTGCTTAAAACTCAATGCAAGCACTAATTAACCCTAGCACTAGACCCCCCTATAATGTCCAGAAGTACAAGGCCTCTATATTCGTCCCCACCAGCCAATCAGAAAAACAGCTTACTCTACCTATTCAGGCATGTCCAAAGGCCAGTTTCCGGTGTACTCTCCAGTCCATCTGGTGAATCTGGGCATTTTGAGGCAATGTTACAACTGCCTCATGTACACAGACAATCCTCTCCTCCTACCACCAAACACTAATATATGCGAGAGATGCAATTATACAGCCAAACTTGAGGCAAAGCTCTCTCAACCCAAGACTGGAACTGACAGTCAAGAGGAAAAGGGTAATACTTGCAACACACCACCACTCTCACATAGACATAATAAACCAACACCGGCAAATAACACACATGAATACATGAAAACATACTCGGAGGCTCTAAATAAAAATCTGCAAAAGCAACAGAGACCACCAAAGCAGACATCCAAGCAACCTCCACACCCCATCACCAACCATGGAACACATACTTCTCATAATCAGTGTGCCATGCAATCACAGCCCTTAATGCAAAATAACATACCCAACACACTAGTAATAGGAGACTCTATAGTCAGGCACACTGATGTCCCACTAACTAGGCTGGACAAGGAGAAGGTTACAGTTAGCTGCCAGTCGGGTGCCAGGATCCACCACATAACACAAGCACTCAGGTCACTCCAGAACAAGTACAAATACGACTCTGTCATTGTCCACGTTGGTGTGAATGACCTGAGATGTACCTCCCTAGACTACATGAAGAGAGACATAGAAGAGCTCTCTGATCATGTAGCCCAGGCCAGTATGACCCTGACTAGCATCCTGTCCTCACCAAGAATGATGCCACAGTATAAAGACAAAATGATCAATTTCAACAACTGGCTAAGTTTCTGGTGTCATTCACAGGGGATCCAGTATCTGTCCGCTTGGGATGACAAGCTCGACAAGTCACGTTGCTTAGCAAGAGATGGCTTGCACCTGTCACCCTTAGGCTTTTGAATATTGGCCAAGGCTCTTGCCGCCCCCTTAGTGCCTTTTTTAGGCAAGGCTCAAAAGACAAACCCACCACCATAAATAGCACAAGTATCCAAAAACTGAGGGTAATGCTTCTCAACGCCAGAAGTCTAAACCTCAAGATGCACGCACTCAAGGCACTCCTCAGTATGGAGAACATCGACATCTGTGCAGTAACAGAAACCTGGTTTAAGGCTCCTGAGAGTACCCCAGCACTACCAGGCTATAACTCATACCATACCTTTCAGCCGCAGCACCAGGACCGAAACACAAAAGGCGGGGGTGTATCCATATTCATCAAGGGGGTGGGAGGTTGGCGTAATGGTTAAGGTGCTTACCTTAGAAACACAAGGTGCAGGGTTTGATTCTGACATGGGGTAATTGGCTAGGCTTAAAATGGCCCATAAGGATAGTTAGCCTAGTAGTAACCTATGAACCCACACCTCCAGGTTAGTGGCGCAGCACAATGCATCAGAGATCATCCATGTGCAACTAACAACGGGCAAAACTGCAATCCAAATTGTAGCTTGCTACAGATCACCCACCATGGTCCAGGACCCCCATTCCACATTTCTAGAGACACTGAGAAATATGAAGGTCCTACCTAATACTGGGTGATTTCTATTACCCAAACATAAACTGGGAGAACTACTCAAGTATTAACTCCCTTGTCCAACGCTTCCTTGAATTTATAAACTCAAACGTCCTGGATCAACTTGCCAACACCCCCACCAGAGGGAACATATTGCACCTGGTCATCACCAACATGGGTGACTGGTGCTCCACACCAGAGGTCAACCCCTCGCTGGTTAGATCAGACCATAGACTAATTACTCTGGATATCCACATTCCGCCCCCACTCCCAATCAAGGAAACCACAGTGAAAAACTTTTCAAAAGCAAACTTCACGTTACTTAAGACCGAGGTGGAAAGGTTCACAGCACCCATGCTAAAGGACAATGCTGTCCAAGTTGCTGAAACCTTTACAAAGGCACTCTATGAGCATCTGCAGGAATGCATGGATCGTGCTATCCCAAGTAAAACCAAGACTCACTCCTCCATGAAAAGGAAACCAGTCTGGTGGACCCCTGCCATAAACAAGCTATACAACAGGAGGAGGAAACTAGTACAGAAGAGAGTAAAATTCCAAAAAGGAAAGACATACTACAATCCCTTATTAAATCATCCAAGTCTAGTTTTGTAAGAAAAATTGCCAATGACTCCAAAGATAACCACAAAGCGTTCTTTAGCTATGTCAAAAACCTAAGTGGAAACTCTCAGATCTGCTCTGAGTTAGTGCAGAATGGCACAAAATACACTGAACCGACTTATATTGCCAACATTCTGGCAGACAGGTTTAGTGCAAACTTCACCCCCCTCTCTCCCCCTAAATGGCCCATAACCATACCAGAAGAATGTACAGCCCCATCAATCACCGACACACAGGTTAAAACAGCCCTATCCAAAGCCAAAAACACAGCTTCAATGGGACCGGACGGTGTCCCAGGCTGTGTCTTACAAGAGCTCCAAAATGAACTAACCCCTCACCTAAACACACTGTTCAAACTCAGCCTCTCTACAGGCTATGTACCCACAGAGTGGCGCACAGCAACAGTTATCCCGCTCCACAAAGGTGGAGCCACAATGGACCTCGGGAAGTATCACCCTATAAGCCTGACTAGCCTGGTCTGCAAGGCTATGGGACGCATCATCATGGAACTCATTTACATAGACATTGGGAACCTCCAAACCTTGGACCCTACTCAGTTTGACTTTAAGGGCAGATCATGCCTCCTAAACCTGGTGGACTTCTTTGAGACTGTTACCAAGGCATTAGATGAGGGAAAGTAGGTCCACACAGCCTACCTAGACCTCGCAAAGGCTTTTGACACCATTCCCCATTCTAGTATTATAGCCAAGCTCACCAGCTTGAACATAAACCCCTACGTCACGACATGGGTTGCCAACTGGCTCGTGGATAGAACCCACATGGTGAGAGTTGCAGGCTCTACGTCCGACTCTAAACCGGTTACAAGTGGAGTCCCCCAGGGCTCAGTCCTAGGACCCCTCCTGTTTGGTATATACTTCTCAGAGGTACAGGCAAGCATAGGAGGACTATGGCTGACCAAGTTCACAGACGACTGCAAACTAGGGGCCATAATTGATTCTCCGGCTGAGACAGACACCCTCCAGATGGGTCTCACTGAAACGGATATCTGGTGTCAAAATCATGGCCTCAAGCTAAATGCCAAAAAGTGCATAGTCATCCCCTTTGGAAAAAACAAAGTACCCGCGAACTACCACATAGATGGAAGTCCCCTAAATACAGAAAATGTAATAAGGGATTTGGGGACCCAAGTAGATAGTAATCTCTCCTTTGATAATCATATTGCCAAGGTGGTTAGAAAATCCTTCTATGTGGCCCAACTAATCACAAAAGGGTTCTCATCTAGAACAAAACGGGTTATTGTGCATCTCTACTCATCACTCATTAGACCCATCATAGAATACAACGCCCCATTTGATATGTACCTTACAAGTCACCTGCAACAGCTGGAAAGACCACAAAAGTACCTCACCGAGAGGATTACTGGCCTCAAACAGATGTCCTATGCAGCCCGACTCAAGAAACTCCAGCTGTACTCAGTTGCATACCACTTACTCAGAGGTGATCTCTGCCTGACATACAAGGCCATGTCCAACCCAGAATTGATGGACATGCTCCACCTAAAAAAAAAACAAATCCTTGAGAGCCACAAGCTCTAGAGATATAAACCTCACCACAACGATAAATAGGACATGCTGGAGGGATAGATTCCTATCCCAGAGACTCCTCACGCTTTGGAAAAGGATTCCAATATACATCAGGCAAAGCCCCTCACTAACACTCTTCAAGAGAAACCTTGGCGGGTGGATGGGAAACAGAAAATTTATCCCGGGGATCACTGAAGTGGCTCTGCTGGACAGCGGCGCAGGGAACTAATGGCTCTGCTGGACAGAAGCACAGGTAACTAATCTAAGGGGGTGGTGAAAGCCAATACGTTCTGGCTAGGCTTATAAATGCCCTTGGGCAGATAGCCTAGTACTTACTATGAACCTATTCACAAGTGGTGATCTCTAAATGTGTACAAACTGGTCCCTCTGCAATACAAACACAAACTATTAGCACTTCATTTTATCTACCATCACCACTAGTTACAAAGTAAAACAGCCAGCAGGTTCCTGTGAAGATACTGAATACCAGTAGTAACCCTCCCCCATTTTAGTTGCAGCCTTGTTGCTAAATATCACATTTATTTGTGTGTGTCAGTCAGAAACCATAAAGATTCAACACACACACACATCTCAGCTCTACCAAATTTGGGGGGAACAGTTCTAATTTCTTCTCAAACTCGTCCCATCCCTCCTAAATTTGGAAATTATTTTGAGTGACTAGCACCCACTAAAAGTACCTTTTGCCTAATTATGTTTTCTTTGTCCCTAACTCTGAGGTAAATGTTGAAATACATGGCACATACATACACATGCAGACTGCGCTAACTCATATGCAGCTATTTACTATATTAGAGGACTGGGCCACTTTTTCACCTTTTTTTCAGGCCTCAACTGGTTACAGAACAAAAGAAAATCATGTCTGATACAGCCTTTTGACCAAACTGTTTATTAAAAATGAGTACACTCAACAAAATAAATAAAATGTCTCTGTCTAATCAATAAAAAAAGGGTCTGCTGCCATGGGTATGAACTTTCCTACTATCATCTCTTAACAACATGGTGGACATGGGCATCCTCAAGCAATGCAGAAATTGTCTCATTTACTGATAACCAGTTAATTCTCCAGCAAACTGATAAGGTATGTGAGAGATGTCGCCTCAAGGCTTTCGGATACTGGCAATGACGCATGCCTTCACCATAGTATCTTTTTTAGGTACGGTCAAAAACAACAAAACTTCCAACGTAAAAAAAAAAAATCTACTAGAGACAAACTCAAGGTCATGCTGGTTAATGCTACTAGACTAAACAGTAAACTGCACTCCCTGGAAGCACTCCTCACCTTGGAAGATGCTGATGTCTGTGCAGTCACTGAGACTTGGTTCAAGGCCTCAGAGAGCACCCTGGCCATATAAGACCACAATGTCTTTCACAAGTTCAGATCCCCAAAACAAGCATGAAAGAACCAACGGGGAAGGTGTAACCATCAAATCCAATTACATCTAGAGACTGGCAAAATAGTACAACTCTCTTGAGCTACTCCAGGTCCAAATAACTATAGGTAACACCCTACCACATCATCGCTAGCTACAGGTCTCTCACCACGAACCAGGAGAAGCACGCAGTCTACCTGGACTTGCATGAGTTGCTTAGTATACAGCCAAACATCTTCATCATGGGAGATTTCAACTAACCTTCCATCAACTGGGAGACTTATGCGAGCACAAACATGAAAACATGACTGCTCTGTGGGTTCCTGTACTTTGGTAATTCAAATGCCCTGGAATAGTTGGTCTGCACCCCCGCAAGGGGCTCAAATATCCTAGGCCTAGTGCTCACCAACGTGAGGGGGGGGGTCACTGCACTACCCCTGTGTGTTTGACCTCCCTGGTCAGGCCGGACCATAAATCTGCCTCATTTAAAGTAAAGATCAGACCTGATACCTCCAGAGGAGTGCAAAAAAAAAGTTTCCAAAGCAAACTATAGCCTGCTAAGTGAAAAAGTTTTAAAGCCCCTGCTAACAGACAAAACAATAACTCTTATGCAGAGAAGTACACAAATGTCCTGTATAGCCACTTAAACAAATGTACTGACTCGGCCGTACCTGACAGGACCAAAACCAGGCCCTACCAAAAAAAACAAGCCACCCTGGTGGACTGTAAGTATAAATAAGTTATAGAAATAAATAAATAAATAATAACCGATATCTAAAAACACATACAAAGTTAGTCAACAGAGGCAGAATACCCTCCACAGTTTCAACAAACAAATCAGATATCTAGCAAAGTCGTCTAAGGCTAGCTATGAACGTAGCTAAAGACAATCACAAGGACTTCTTCAGCTTTGTCTGAAACCTAAAAGGGAATGCCCAGCTATGTGCCGAACTTGTAGTGCATGGTACCAATCACGCTGAACCTGAGGAAACTGCCAATCTGCTAGCTAACAGATTTGGCAATAAATGCACCCCCCCGTCCCCACCAGTTATACTCCAAGTATTGCTCACACCAGTCCCCTACAGAGCATCTCCAAAGGCCAGGTCACACAAGTGCTGTCCAAGGCCAAAAACACAGCCTCTATAGGACCAGATAACATCCCAGGCTGCTTACTAAATCTAAAACAAGATCTAGCGGAACTACTTGGCACTCTCTTTAACCATAAGCTGAGCACTGGCTTTGTTCCAGCAGAGTGGAAACAATAATCCTCTTGCACAGAGGGGGTCCATCACCTGACCCTGGGAACTATTAAAGCAAAAGCCTAACCAGCCTTATCTGCACAGCCATGGATAAAGTCATCATGGACCTTATCAAAAAGGACAGAGGCAACCTTCAAACTAGTGACCTGACAGCTTAGTTTTGTCAAGGGTAGATCTTGCTTATTAAAAATGGTGGACTTCTGTGAGAATGTCACCAAAGCCCTGGATGCTGGCAAAGCATTACATACTGCCTATCTAGATTTAGACAATGCTTTTGACACAATCCCCAACTCAGGGATCATTGAGAATCTCTCCCAGCTGGGGATTAACCCATATGTCATTAGATGGGTAAGCTAACTGTCTCGATGACAAAACCCACACTGTCAAAGTTGGGAAGTCCACCTCCACCAGTAGACCAGTTATCAGTGGGGTACCACAAGGACCTGTGCTGGGCCCTCTACTGTTTGGAATCTATTTCTCTGAAGTCCAGGTGAAAGTAGATGGCCTGTGACTTACCAAATTTGCTGATGACTGCAAACAGAGTGCATTCGTAGAGTCCCCCAATGATGTTAACATATTATAGAAGGGGCTGATGCAAACAAATGACTGGTGCCAACATCACAGGCTAAAACTAAACACAAAAAAATCCCTCCTTATCCCCTTTGGCAAAGTAGTAGTCCTTGCTAATTATGATACAGATAGCACCATTCAAATCACATGGGACAAGAATAACTTGCTCCAGGGATCTCAAGCTAGCCTGTGATATTAACAGAACATGCTGGTGAGACTGATGCACATCTCAAAGATTGCCAGTCCTCTGGCATAAGCTCCCACTACACACGAAGCAGAACTCCTCAATTAACCTATATAAGCACAACCTTGACATCTGGATGGATGACCCTAAATAAACCCCAGGAGTGGCACCCATGTCCCTTGTGGACAAGGGTAGTCAGTGCTAATCAGGTAACAATGACCATCTATCTATGGTGAATTAAGGCACACAGATTATTTTCATGGCTAGGCTTGTAAAGGACCATTAGCCTAGTAAAATCCTATGAACCACCCTCTGCACCTATGTATTTACACAATGTCAATGGAAGCAAAGCTTTCATATAAAATGCACTCTAATGTCAGTAAGGTTGTCAGGTGTATACACGCTGCACCCATAATACACAATTCAAAGCAGACAGACCCCACATATATTGAGGCTCTTAAATGTAATCTACCCAATCCCCAAAGACATCCCAGACAAAGTACACACAATACCCTCTCAGCAACCCTAAGCACACACTTTCAAAACACTCACATCAATACAGTCAGCCACATCTCATGGAGCCACTACTTCTACGCCCATAAGGCAAGCCACCACAGAATCCAACATTCTAGTCATTGGAGACTCCATTGTGAGACACACTGGCGTCCCTCTCACTAGGCTGAGTAATGAGAAAGTCACAATCAGTTCCTTAGCAGGGGCCAGGATCTGCCACCTTATGTATGCAGTCTGGTCATTGGTCCACAAGTACCAGTATGAATCAGTCAAAGTCCACATTGGTGTAAATGACCTGAGAGATACCTCCATAGACTATATGAAGAGAGACATCATGGAGCTCCTGGAATATGAATCCCAGGCTGGTATAAGCCTAGCACTGAGCAGAATTTTATCTTCTCCAAAGATGATGCCACAACATGAACAAGAGATGATTGACTTTAATAATTAGCTTAGTTGCTGGTGTCATTCTAAGGGAGTACAATATTTGCCAGCATGGAGGGAGATGGTTAACAGACCACACTGCTTTGCCAAGGATCGTCTGCACATCTCCCCTCTAGGCTTTCAAATATTAGCTGAAACATTCTCTTCCCCCATAGTGCCTTTTTTTAGGCAATGCCAAACTGAAAGCACTTCTGACTTAGCAAACCAAGAACATCTAAAGGTGTTACTGCTCAATGATAGGAGTCTAAACAAAAACCTCTCTCTCTAGACTCTGTCACCAGTGCTATTCTGTCTTGCCCTTAACACATTAAGCTGTCTATTTAACTGCTTAGGCCATGGCTATAATTTGACTCCTAGAAAACAACTAAGTGTAAAGACTTCTCGTCTTCTCTTTGTCGATGATTTAAAACTGTGTAGTTCATCACTTAAAGCACAGCTGAAAGTTGTCAGAACTTTTTCAGATATAAGAATGTCATTTGGTCTCGATAAATGTACAAAAGCAACATTTAAATCAGGAAAACTGCAGCACCAAAAAAAACATCAGTTTGGGACAAGAATGTAATACATAAAGACTTGAGCAAGAGGGAGTGTATAAATATTTGGGAATTGATGTAGGATCCACAATAAAACAAGAACAAATAAGAATAAACCTTGTTAAGAAATACTTTTGAAGACTTAAATTAATCCAGAAAACAGCAATGACATCTAGGAACAAAATTTGCTCTTCCTGTTCAAAATTACAGTTTTGGGCTGACCGACTGGCCCCAAAATATGTTAGATAGGTTAGACAGGAAAAACAAGAAGGATGTGTCATGCTCACCAAATGATTTATAAAAGCATTGCTTACCAAGATTATATATTCACCGTTCGAAGGAGGGATGGGCCTCCTTGAAATTGATTACAGGTATAGATCTGCAATCATGGGACTGCACACACATCAGCTGAGCTTACAAGACCCAAACATAGTGAAAGTTTTGAAACAGGAGGAGAATAAATCTAAGATGACATCTCTGCTTAATGCAACTGAAGCATATCGGCATCAAGCAAGAATGGAAATCAAACCAGAAGTAGATAAAAATCAGGCAGTAACTGAATCGCCCAAAAAATGAAAGAATATAAGGTGAAGTACCAAATGAGAAGGCAAGAAATGTGGAAAATGCATAAACATAGTTGCAAGTATAGAAAACTTCCTGAAGAACCTAATGTGGATCAGGATCGAGCATAAGAACTCAGGAATGGTTAAGGAGAACAGAATTCAAAACAAGAGATGAAAGGTTAATATTGGTAGTCCAAGACAGTGGGCTACGTACACGGTTTACAGAGTCATTGAACATGTGGGAGAAACAGACAAATGTAGGTTTTGTAAACACAATTGGAAACAGTTGCACACCTCGTTGCTGGATGTGACATACTAATGGCAGACGGACTGTAGACTGAAAGACATAATAATGTGGCAAGACTGTTGCACTGGGGATCGTACAAACATTATGGCACTGAAGTGGTAGAAAAACACTGGAAATATGAGCCACAAAGCATCATAGAAAATTATGAAATCTACACCACATGGGATCACCCATTACCAACAAAAGCTGGATGCTAGAAAACTGGATATAGTGGTCCAAGAAAAGAAGGCAAAAGTAGCAATCATTGAAATCACCACACCCAGTGCATACTGTGTCTTGTGTACACAGACATAAAATATCAGGATTTGCAGGAAGAAGAGAGAAATATGGAAGAAAGATACACAGACAGTTCCAATAGTAGTAGGAGCACAGGGTCTTATGAAAAAGAATCTACAATCATATTTGGATATTTTACCAATACATCTAACCCCGTACGAATTGCAGAAAGAGTCATTACTGGGCATATTGTGGGTGTTGCAAAGAGCACTTCTGCCTGACATCAAAGACTGAGACAACACTAATTTCATGAACTTTAATCTTATTTTGAGTTAGGAATGGGGTCTATTCTTGTCTTGGTATTAGAAACCCAAAGGACTTTGAGAAATTTAAAAAAGGAATAAATTGAGGAATCTGGTTTCCTAGCAAAGGGGAGTCCAGTGGTAAGGAGGGGAAATTCCAACTGATGTGTTACATCTCCCTTGGATTATCTTCAGTACCCAATTCTCTGAAACAATCTGATTCCATTAAGGAGGATGTAGTGTCAGAAACAGAAAGGTATCCAGAGTTGTGGGGGTAAACAGGCAGGTAATCTTTACTTTCAGAGACATTTCCTTTCTCTAGTGAGCCTCCTTTCCATTCCTAAAACCATATGACTAGCTCCATAATGCGTAAAATTATTCGTTTGAAAAAAGGAACTAAGAGGAAGAAAACTATTGTTTGCTGTGAAAAAGGAGGGTTGAAAAATCTGAGACAGTCTGAGAATTAGTTTTACCTGAACTGCAGGCTTTCATGAGGAAGATGAAACAATATATGGGGCAGAAGCATGTACTTCTGATCAGGGCTACAGCTAAAACATGTTAGCATGCAAAAGGTGATGATCAATTATCACTTACCATCTCTCTCTCCTTCCATGTCCCAGAATCAGCCCCTCAATCCAATGAAGTGAAAGGCACTCTCCCTGGGAAGGATAGCTACATGATAAATAATTTCACTAACCCAGCAAGACAGTAGCAGGAAGTGTGGAATGCTAGGAGGATTAGTACAGGCATGTATTTTAGAGATTAGTGGGTCTTAAAGACAACAAAAATGTGCATGGGTGTGTACACCTATATGATTAAATTGAAACAAAGCCACTGCTCAGGAGTGCATTGCAGCAGTTTACCTGGGTGTCTTTACAGAAAAAGGTATCCTTGCTCTTTCTGAATAACAACTTTGGAAGACGGTGTTATCTTATAATGCTGTCTGGGGATACAGCTAATCTTTGATTCATCCCGATGCTATCAGGTCTGTCATTAGATTACCCAGTAGTTGCTCAGACAAAGGATGTCATGTACTTGTTGGCCTTTCCATCACTGAAAGATTCTTCGTGGGAATGCCCCAATAGCAGTAAATCAGCAGATTGAACTGACAAGATTGAATACTACAAGTTTGTCTGATGTAGGGTATTCTGATTGTCCAAAATGCCTGCTGTTCTTTTCTGTGTGGACACGAGAGGTGTTGTGATGCTGCAGCCCACTGTGGGCACTGGTGCACAGACATTACATTTGACCAGGGCAGTGCATGTGTAGTGACTCCTGTCTGACATAGTCTTAGAGAATATGCAGGAGTGATCCATAGTAAATAGCCTGGTAGCTCACTGTGGGAACTTGACTAGAAAAAAGTACATTCTAGTTGGAACAAACTTCAAGAAAGAACACATGCACTGTTTCCAAGGTAATCTACCATTCATTCACTGGTAATTCTTGGAATGCTATCACTGCGATACATACTCCCTGGAATCAAAGTTCCAAGAATAGCCTTTACTATGAGATTATAGTTGAATGAACATTTTATCAGTCGTGCATTCATGGAGCTAGTGCATGCATACCTATCTACCTACCTAGTTATCTAATGGAGGTGTAGAAGAAAATCCAAAGGGAAGGTTACCAGGGGCTTGTCCCCTTCAAAAATGTTTTAATGGAGAATGTCACCCACTGCTTCAGCAGAAGTTTTGATAGTTTGACTCAGCAGCACAGTACCAGTATAACAACAATGCCTTACTAAAGAGACTGTCTCACTCTAGTAACAGTATCACAACACATCTAAAACTACAATGTTATATTAGAGACTGCTTCACTATAGTAAAAGTGTCACACTATAGCTGGATAATGCAGTTATAACAATGTCCTATGTACAGGCTGTTTCACTATAGTAACAATTGCAGTACAGCAGCACAATTTAGCTATACCAACAATGATGACTGACTTTAGCAGGACTGCCAAACTAAGAATACTATCCAGCTAGAATGATGTCCTCCTTCAGAGTCACTGTTTGGCATCAGCAGCACTGTCAAATTACACTGTTACATTATAATAACAGTGGCACCTTATAACAGCATAGTACAGCTACAACAATGTCCAGCTACAGTAGCATTATGGTGGCACCTTGTAACAGCATAGGACAGCTACAACACTGCCCAGCTAGAGCAGCATTCTAGTGGCACCTTGTAACAGCAAAGGACAGCTACAACAATACTATCCAGCTACAGCAGCATTATAGTGGCACCTTGTAACAGCATAGGACAGCTACAATGTCCAGCTATAGCAGCATTATAGTGGCACCTTGTAACAGCATAGGACAGCTACAACAATGCCCAGCTACAGTAGCATTATAGTGGCACCTAGCAACAGTACAGTACAGCTACAACAACAATATCCAGCTAACGTAGCATTATAGTGACACCTTACAGCACAGCTACAACAATGTCCTTGTACAGTAGCATAACAGTGGCACCTTACAACAGCACAGTACAGCTTCAACAACGTCCAGCTGCAGATGCATTATGGTGGCACCATATAACAGCATAGCACAGCTATAACAACAATGTCCTTCAACAGTAGCATTAGAGTGGCACCTTGTAACAGCATAGGACACCTACAACAACATTGTCCAGCTACAGCAGCATTATAGTGGCATCTTGTAACAGCACAGGACAGCTACAACAATGTCCAGCTATAACAGCATTATAGCGGCACCTTGTAACAGCATAGGACAGCTACAACAATGTCCAGCTACAGTAGCATTAGAGTGGCACTTTATAACAGCATTGGACAACTACAACAACATTGTCCAGCTACAGCAGCATTACAGTGGCACCTTGTAACAGCACAGGACAGCTACAACAATGTCCAGCTATAGCAGCATTACAGTGACACCTTGTAACAGCATAGGACAGCTACAATAACAATGTCCAGCTATAACAGCATTATAGCGGCACCTTGTAACAGCATAGGACAGCTACAACAATGTCCAGCTACAGTAACATTATAGTGGCACCTTGTAACAGCACAGTACAGCTACAACACTGACCAGCTACACTAGCATTATAGTTGCATCTTGTAACAGCATAGCACAGCTACAACAGCAATGTCCTTGTACAGTAGCAAAACAGTGGCACCTTATAACAGCATAGTACAGCTTCAACAACAATGTCCAGCTACAGAAGCATTATGGTGGCACCTTATAACAGCATAGCACAGCTATAACGTCATTCAACAGCAGCATTATAATGTCACCTTATAACAGCATAGTACAGCTACAACAACAATGTCCAGCTACAGTAGCATTATAGTGTCACCTTGTAACAGCATAGGACAGCTACTTGTCATAGGTTCATAGGTAGGTACTAGGCTACCGGCCCTGGGGCCTATACAAACCCAGCCAAAAAGGTACCCTGGCTTTTGCCACCCAAGAAAATTATTTCCCTGTGCCACTGTCGAGCAGAGCCACAGAGGTGATCCCCGGGGTGAATTTCCTATTTCCCATCCAATCATCAATATTTTTCTTGAAGAGTGCTAATGAGGAGCTTTGTTTGATATAGAGAGGTAGCTTATTCCAGAGTATGGGAAGTCTCTGGGACAGGAATCTATCCCTCCGGCATGTTCCGTTTATTGTGGTGACAAGGTTTAGGTCCCTAGAGTGTGTAGCTCAGAGGGATTGGGATTTCTTTAAGTGGAGCATGTCCAACAGCTCTGGGTTTGACATAGCTTTGTATGTTAGGCAGAGATATAGGTTCATAGAAAAATAAAGAGCCATTACAAGTCTTGAACCCAGGACCCTGCACACCACAGCCAAAGTGATTAACCACTAAGCCAGCTCAGATATCCAGCTACAGCAGCATTATTGTGGCACCTTGTAACAGCACAGGACAGCTACAACAATGTCCAGCTATAGCAGCATTATAGTGGCACCTTGTAACAGCGTAGGACAGCTACAACAACAATGTCCAGCTAGAGTAGCAGTATAGAGGCACCTTGTAACAGCATAGGACAGCTACAACAACACTGTCCAGCTACAGCAGCATTATAGTAGCACCTTGTAACAGCACAGGGCAGCTACAACAACGTCCAGCTATAGCAGCATTATAGCGGCACCTTGTAACAGCATAGGACAGCTACAACAATGACCAGCTAGAGTAGCAGTATAGTGGCACCTTGTAACAGCATAGGACAGTTACAACAACACTGTCCAGCTACAGCAGCACTATAGTGGCACCTTGTAACAGCACAGGACAGCTACAACAATGTCCAGCTATAGCAGCATTATAGTGGCACCTTGTAACAGCATAGGGCAGCTACAACAACAATGTCCAGCTACAGCAGCATTACAGTGGCACCTTGTAACAGCACAGGACAGCTACAATGTCCAGTTACAGTAGCATTATAGTGACACCTTATAACAGCAAAGCACAGCTACAACAATGTCCTTGTACAGTAGCATAATAGTGGCACCTTATAACAGCATTGTACAGCTATAGTAGCATTATAGTGACACCTTGCAACAGCACAGTACAGCTACAACAACGTCCAGCTACAGTAGCATTATAGTGACACCTTATAACAGCATAGCACAGCTACAACACTGAACAGCTACAGTAGCATTATAGTGGCATCTTATAACAGCATAGTACAGCTACAACAATGTCCAGCTAAAGTAGGATTATAGTGGCACCTTATAACAGCATAGCACAGCTACAACAACATCCAGCTACAGTAGCACTGTTTGCAATCATCTTGAAAGATGCAAATGCTATGTACTTGCTTATAAACAAAATATAAGCCAAAATGTTGTCATAATATTTAAGACTGTGTAATACAATAGCTGTAGTACATGGTGTGCCAAAATTACACTCCAAATTTGACAAAAAAAAGAGCTTGTTATGCAATTCTGTGATATCAGGCAAGTGCATATCAAGTTTTGTTAAGCCGTGAGTATTCACTTGAACTCTTGTTGCAATTTCTCTTTAGTCAGCTTCCAAGTATTCAGCCTAGTCTCTGTTGTTAGAGTCTTCTCTGACAACTGCTTGCGGCTGGTTGTAGTAACCAGTGGTTTATGTTGTGGGCTGGCTGCTTCACTGCAGATAACTTTGCAATCATTGATTCTACCTGAATTCCCTTTCCTTACTAGGGCAGAGTCTACCTGAATTCTGTGCTGGCCAGTCTTGCATGCCATCCTGTGAATGTCTCTGTTGCTGAACCATGTGTCATTCACCATCAAGCCATTTGCTAGACAGACGTCTAGAATGGCTCTCCTCCTTTATTCATGTTGCCCCAACCCTGTTGACCACACAGTCCTCAGTCCTGTTCTCTCTGTCTCTATATGTGCATTCAGGTAATCCATTATCAACATTAATTTATGATGTCCTGCTTTCTCTAGCAGGTCCTGAAACTGCTGTCTGAATGCACTCTTTTCTTTGCTATCACAACCCTGCTGGGGGATATTGGCTGAGGTTATGAATACTACCCTCCTCCTTACTTTGGAGCCTGATTGCTATAAGTCTGCAAGTAATTCTGATGACATTCCTCACTAGCTTCTAAAGCCACACTTTCACCAAAAGTCCCCCATCATTACTAGTTTGTCCTGCTCTTGTGTAGTAGATTCTGTATCCCAAGTCAAATGGCTTTGCTGCATAGACATTCCTTCTTGTCTCCTGGGTATATATGATGGCCAGCTTCCTCCTTATCATGTCATTCACTTACAAGATGCATTCTGTCAGTGAACCTACTATGAGTAATTCTCATTTCATGTTTTCAGGTTGACTGGTTTCACATCCAGTTTTCGTTCAACAGAACTATCCTAAGAAACACAAGCTGGAGAACTGGACACCAGATGGCCAGCAGCCTACTGACTCAGGGCTGCTAGGCTTTATGCCGGGCACACACTGGCCAATAGGAGCACACATACCCTTTCCAGGGTTAGCATGGGTCCCTGGTGTAGATCGGAGCTAGCTGGGTTCTAACCCACTTATCACAGGCAAATACCCATGCCAATTTGGTGACATTAGTCAACAAGACCGGACCACCTTGAGACAATTTTTACACTGTTGAGTGGCTAGCCTTGCTCACGGTGTGCAGTCTGTGATCTGTGTTCTCCTATCTTTAGGATACTATTATGTACCACAATTGATGCCCAAAGGAGTTGATCTATACAACTCTTCACCCTATGGGGCATCATCTGGAGTCCATGCTACTGTCCACAGCTGCATACTTGGGTGTGTTTTTAAGGTGGAAGCACTCATCATGCTTTTGTTGCTTTTTTCCCTTTTTTTTGGGAGGAACCTCAGAGAGACCCAGGGAAAAATGCATACTCCATATAGGCATTGGCCTGAGGTGAGAATTGAATCTTGCACCTTGTGCATGGGAACTGACTGGAGTCAGTACATAAACAACTCAACTACACTATTTATTTTTGAGTATTCGAACCAAACTAAATATTAGCTTTGTTCACACTTGTGTTCTCATGGTCTTCATATCCCTGTACTCTATTCAGTCGGTGCATTAATTACTACTTGACAGAAAGCAATTTTATCTTCATCTCAGTCTAATTGTATCTTTTCACTGCTAACACCAAGTAGCAGCTAGCATTTTTTTTACTCTTTCTGTGCACTCCTTTTTAATAGGCAACTGATGGAAGCAAATTTTTACATTCATTGTTTTCCTCAATTAATTGCTTCTCTGAGTATTTATCTTTCATCAAATGTCAAAAAAATTCTTGAATTCATTAATTACCACACTATCTGCCAGGTTTACTCAAGCAAAGGATATTCTGTTTTAACTCTTATCATAGGTAGGTACTAGGCTATCAGCCCTAGGGCCTATACAAGCCCAGCCAAATAGGTACCCTGGCTTTTGCCACCTAAGAAAATTATTTTCCTGTGCCACTGTCAAGCAGAGCCACAGAAGTGATCCCCGGGGTGAATTTCCTATTTCCCATCCAATCATCAAGATTTTTCTTGAAGAGTACTAATGAGGAGCTTTGTTTGATATAGATAGGTAGTTTATTCCAGAGTATGGGAAGTCTCTGGGACAGGAATCTATCCCTTCGGCATGTTCTGTTTATTGTGGTGACAAGGTTTAGGTCCAGAGAACGTGTAGCTCGGAGGGATTGGGACTTCTTTAAGTGGAGCATGTCCAACAGCTCTGGGTTTGACAGATTTGTATGTTAGGCAGAGATCACCTCTGAGAAGGCAATATGCAACAGAGTAAAGCTGGAGGTTTTGTATTACTTAGTTCAGTTGCAGTTCATAATACATTTTTTCAGCCTGTTTAGGTCCAAGTCATTTACTCACAAAACACATTCATACTCAAATTTGTCTCAGCATAGGCCTCAGCTTTAGTGAGCTATCTCATTAAATGACAAAGAAGAACAGAATCATTTTTATTGAAGTTGCTGGCTACTGAGACTTGTCTACATATATCAACTGGACACAAGCTGATTTAAGTATACTTTTCTCTGCACTTATTTAAGATTTGAGTCAGTAAATATTGTGTGTCTTTGATTCAATAAATATTGTGTGTCTGTCTCTGCAGTTAAGTTGCCTGAAGCGTGAAAACGTGTAGCCATCTGGGCCCATTGAAAGTTTTTAGACTGCTTTGAAATTCCTGTGTTAGTTAGCCTGGGGGTTTCTGATAGCATTAAAATCTGTGTTGGTTACATTTCTAGTAATCATTTTAATCAGAGTTGCTGGCTATTGAGACGTGTCTGTATATATCAAATGGACACAAGCTGATTTAAGTATACTTTTCTCTGCACTTATTTAAGATTTGAGTCTGTAAATATTGTCTCGCTTTGATTTAGTAAATATTGCGTCTCTGTCTCTCTGCAGTTAGTAATCTTGGTGGCTTTGGTATTCCCCACCCCTGCTGTAAATCTGTTTCTGCACACTCCTCCTGGACTCATCTCATTTGCTCACTCAACTGAGTACAGTGAGATCATATTTTGATTTCAGATACTCCTACCAGTCTCATTTCCTCTGTGGTGTAGAGAGAGAGAGAGAGCACTTGGGAAGGACATTCCCCCATAGTATCTTAATCTGCTCTGTTTCCTCCCTCTCCCAAAAAAAAAAAAAAAAAAAAAAAAAAAATTGCACTTCATCTGCTTTACTGTATGTGTGTTTCTCCCTACTTTATTACCTTATTTTGCTTTTGCCTCTTCTTAAAAGTACTCAATTGAATTTATTCTGCTGCCTTTATTACTGCTTGTTAGCAGCCTGATTAAATTGTAACTGTTATTCTAAGGCCCTTGATTTAAGCACTTGGCTTCAAACCAGTTGTTTTACATTAAGAAGGTTTGTGGTCTGCACTGTTGGGGCAGGACAGGTAGTGTACATCCTTCTGAGTTGGGAACTGCTGATCGAAGGCTCAGTGTCTGTTATTCTAAAAGTGTATTAGTTCTGGGTTAAGCACTTGGGCTTCTGGCCAGTTATTTTGCATTAAGAAGGTTTGTGGTCTGCACTCTTGTGGGAGGAGAGGCTAGATTCTGCCCTTCTGAGCTGGGAAATTTCTAGTTAAAGGCTTATAGTGCATGCTTACTTGAACTGTTTCTTTCTGAAATCAGTATGCCTTGTTTGCCGTAGCATAGACTAGATTCAGGCCGCCTGGATCTAGCTTTGTTTGTATAACTTGTGCACTGATCCAGGCATTCTTTTTTGGAGAAGGTACCCTAGTGGCAGTACTGTGCAGTTAGAACTTGCCTGATTGAAGACTGCTGGAACAGGGTTCAGTTTTGAGCTTTTTAACTGGTTAATTGCGTAAAGTGTTGTTTTGATTGTATCTGCTCTATTTTCTGAAAAAAAAACATAAAAACAAAAAAAATATACTTGTTTCTTGCCTTTCTGAACTAGTATAGTCCAGTTTTCAGGTTATTGCTGAATCCAGGGCTGTGTTACAAGTTTCTGTGTTGCCCATACCTTACTTGGATAGAAGGAAGTTTCTCTGTTCACCTGTGAGAGAGGGAACTTTGAGCAGCCTATCTGTCCCTGGAGGAGGGGTTTCAGCCCAGAAGTTAGTAGTTTACTGGCCATTTTGGGCTAATTTTGATTGTATCGGCTCTATTTTCTGAAAAAAAAAAAAAAAAAAAAAAACTTGTTTCAGCTTTTCTAAACTAGTATAGTCCAGTTTTCAGGTTATTACTGAATGCAGGGCTGTGTTACAAGTTTCTGTGTTGCCCATACCTTACTTGGATAGAAGGAAGTTTCTCTGTTCACCTGTGAGAGAGGGGAGCTTTGAGCAGCCTATCTGTCCCTAGAGGAGTGGTTTCAGCCCAGAAGTTAGTAGTTTATCAGCCATTTAGGGCTAATAAAACCCCATTTGTTCAGTTTTGTGCACCGGGCAGTGCCGTTTAGCTAGAGTTAAACTATTCTCGGCTCCATGAAGTGTACTCTTCAATTTTTCCCTTGAACTAGACAAACTTTCTAATTTAGCACTCAAGCCATTCATTTCACAGTCAAGCACTTGCTTAAAACTCAATGCAAGCACTAATTAACCCTAGCACTAGACCCCCCTATAATGTCCAGAAGTACAAGGCCTCTATATTCGTCCCCACCAGCCAATCAGAAAACAGCTTACTCTACCTATTCAGGCATGTCCAAAGGCCAGTTTCCGTGTACTCTCCAGTCCATCTGGTGAATCTGGGCATTTTGAGGCAATGTTACAACTGCCTCATGTACACAGACAATCCTCTCCTCCTACCACCAAACACTAATATATGCGAGAGATGCAATTATACAGCCAAACTTGAGGCAAAGCTCTCTCAACCCAAGACTGGAACTGACAGTCAAGAGGAAAAGGGTAATACTTGCAACACACCACCACTCTCACATAGACATAATAAACCAACACCGCAAATAACACACATGAATACATGAAAACATACTGAGGCTCTAAATAAAAATCTGCAAAAGCAACAGAGACCACCAAAGCAGACATCCAAGCAACCTCCACACCCCATCACCAACCATGGAACACATACTTCTCATAATCAGTGTGCCATGCAATCACAGCCCTTAATGCAAAATAACATACCCAACACACTAGTAATAGGAGACTCTATAGTCAGGCACACTGATGTCCCACTAACTAGGCTGGACAAGGAGAAGGTTACAGTTAGCTGCCAGTCGGGTGCCAGGATCCACCACATAACACAAGCACTCAGGTCACTCCAGAACAAGTACAAATACGACTCTGTCATTGTCCACGCTGGTGTGAATGACCTGAGATGTACCTCCCTAGACTACATGAAGAGAGACATAGAAGAGCTCTCTGATCATGTAGCCCAGGCCAGTATGACCCTGACTAGCATCCTGTCCTCACCAAGAATGATGCCACAGTATAAAGACAAAATGATCAATTTCAACAACTGGCTAAGTTTCTGGTGTCATTCACAGGGGATCCAGTATCTGTCCGCTTGGGATGACAAGCTCGACAAGTCACGTTGCTTAGCAAGAGATGGCTTGCACCTGTCACCCTTAGGCTTTTGAATATTGGCCAAGGCTCTTGCCGCCCCCTTAGTGCCTTTTTTAGGCAAGGCTCAAAAGACAAACCCACCACCATAAATAGCACAAGTATCCAAAAACTGAGGGTAATGCTTCTCAACGCCAGAAGTCTAAACCTCAAGATGCACGCACTCAAGGCACTCCTCAGTATGGAGAACATCGACATCTGTGCAGTAACAGAAACCTGGTTTAAGGCTCCTGAGAGTACCCCAGCACTACCAGGCTATAACTCATACCATACCTTTCAGCCGCAGCACCAGGACCGAAACACAAAAGGCGGGGGTGTATCCATATTCATCAAGGGGGTGGGAGGTTGGCGTAATGGTTAAGGTGCTTACCTTAGAAACACAAGGTGCAGGGTTTGATTCTGACATGGGGTAATTGGCTAGGCTTAAAATGGCCCATAAGGATAGTTAGCCTAGTAGTAACCTATGAACCCACACCTCCAGGTTAGTGGCGCAGCACAATGCATCAGAGATCATCCATGTGCAACTAACAACGGGCAAAACTGCAATCCAAATTGTAGCTTGCTACAGATCACCCACCATGGTCCAGGACCCCCATTCCACATTTCTAGAGACACTGAGAAATATGAAGGTCCTACCTAATACTGGGTGATTTCTATTACCCAAACATAAACTGGGAGAACTACTCAAGTATTAACTCCCTTGTCCAACGCTTCCTTGAATTTATAAACTCAAACGTCCTGGATCAACTTGCCAACACCCCCACCAGAGGGAACATATTGCACCTGGTCATCACCAACATGGGTGACTGGTGCTCCACACCAGAGGTCAACCCCTCGCTGGTTAGATCAGACCATAGACTAATTACTCTGGATATCCACATTCCCCCACTCCCAATCAAGGAAACCACAGTGAAAAACTTTTCAAAAGCAAACTTCAGGTTACTTAAGACCGAGGTGGAAAGGTTCACAGCACCCATGCTAAAGGACAATGCTGTCCAAGTTGCTGAAACCTTTACAAAGGCACTCTATGAGCATCTGCAGGAATGCATGGATCGTATATCCCAAGTAAAACCAAGACTCACTCCTCCATGAAAAGGAAACCAGTCTGGTGGACCCTGCCATAAACAAGCTATACAACAGGAGGAGGAAACTAGTACAGAAGAGAGTAAAATTCCAAGAAGGAAAGACATACTACAATCCCTTATTAAATCATCCAAGTCTAGTTTTGTAAGAAAAATTGCCAATGACTCCAAAGATAACCACAAAGCGTTCTTTAGCTATGTCAAAAACCTAAGTGGAAACTCTCAGATCTGCTCTGAGTTAGTGCAGAATGGCACAAAATACACTGAACCGACTTATATTGCCAACATTCTGGCAGACAGGTTTAGTGCAAACTTCACCCCCCTCTCTCCCCCTAAATGGCCCATAACCATACCAGAAGAATGTACAGCCCCATCAATCACCGACACACAGGTTAAAACAGCCCTATCCAAAGCCAAAAACACAGCTTCAATGGGACCGGACGGTGTCCCAGGCTGTGTCTTACAAGAGCTCCAAAATGAACTAACCCCTCACCTAAACACACTGTTCAAACTCAGCCTCTCTACAGGCTATGTACCCACAGAGTGGCGCACAGCAACAGTTATCCCGCTCCACAAAGGTGGAGCCACAATGGACCTCGGGAAGTATCACCCTATAAGCCTGACTAGCCTGGTCTGCAAGGCTATGGGACGCATCATCATGGAACTCATTTACATAGACATTGGGAACCTCCAAACCTTGGACCCTACTCAGTTTGACTTTAAGGGCAGATCATGCCTCCTAAACCTGGTGGACTTCTTTGAGACTGTTACCAAGGCATTAGATGAGGGAAAGTAGGTCCACACAGCCTACCTAGACCTCGAAAGGCTTTTGACACCATTCCCCATTCTAGTATTATAGCCAAGCTCACCAGCTTGAACATAAACCCCTACGTCACGACATGGGTTGCCAACTGGCTCGTGGATAGAACCCACATGGTGAGAGTTGCAGGCTCTACGTCCGACTCTAAACCGGTTACAAGTGGAGTCCCCCAGGGCTCAGTCCTAGGACCCCTCCTGTTTGGTATATACTTCTCAGAGGTACAGGCAAGCATAGGAGGACTATGGCTGACCAAGTTCACAGACGACTGCAAACTAGGGGCCATAATTGATTCTCCGGCTGAGACAGACACCCTCCAGATGGGTCTCACTGAAACGGATATCTGGTGTCAAAATCATGGCCTCAAGCTAAATGCCAAAAAGTGCATAGTCATCCCCTTTGAAAACAAAGTACCCGCGAACTACCACATAGATGGAAGTCCCCTAAATACAGAAAATGTAATAAGGGATTTGGGGACCCAAGTAGATAGTAATCTCTCCTTTGATAATCATATTGCCAAGGTGGTTAGAAAATCCTTCTATGTGGCCCAACTAATCACAAAAGGGTTCTCATCTAGAACAAAACGGGTTATTGTGCATCTCTACTCATCACTCATTAGACCCATCATAGAATACAACGCCCCATTTGATATGTACCTTACAAGTCACCTGCAACAGCTGGAAAGACCACAAAAGTACCTCACCGAGAGGATTACTGGCCTCAAACAGATGTCCTATGCAGCCCGACTCAAGAAACTCCAGCTGTACTCAGTTGCATACCACTTACTCAGAGGTGATCTCTGCCTGACATACAAGGCCATGTCCAACCCAGAATTGATGGACATGCTCCACCTAAAAAAAAAACAAATCCTTGAGAGCCACAAGCTCTAGAGATATAAACCTCACCACAACGATAAATAGGACATGCTGGAGGGATAGATTCCTATCCCAGAGACTCCTCACGCTTTGGAAAAGGATTCCAATATACATCAGGCAAAGCCCCTCACTAACACTCTTCAAGAGAAACCTTGGCGGGTGGATGGGAAACAGAAAATTTATCCCGGGATCACTGAAGTGGCTCTGCTGGACAGCGCGAGGGAACTAATGGCTCTGCTGGACAGAAGCACAGGTAACTAATCTAAGGGGTGGTGAAAGCCAATACGCTCTGGCTAGGCTTATAAATGCCCTTGGGCAGATAGCCTAGTACTTACTATGAACCTATTCACAAGTGGTGATCTCTAAATGTGTACAAACTGGTCCCTCTGCAATACAAACACAAACTATTAGCACTTCATTTTATCTACCATCACCACTAGTTACAAAGTAAAACAGCCAGCAGGTTCCTGTGAAGATACTGAATACCAGTAGTAACCCTCCCCCATTTTAGTTGCAGCCTTGTTGCTAAATATCACATTTATTTGTGTGTGTCAGTCAGAAACCATAAAGATTCAACACACACACACATCTCAGCTCTACCAAATTTGGGGGGAACAGTTCTAATTTCTTCTCAAACTCGTCCCATCCCTCCTAAATTTGGAAATTATTTTGAGTGACTAGCACCCACTAAAAGTACCTTTTGCCTAATTATGTTTTCTTTGTCCCTAACTCTGAGGTAAATGTTGAAATACATGGCACATACATACACATGCAGACTGCGCTAACTCATATGCAGCTATTTACTATATTAGAGGACTGGGCCACTTTTTCACCTTTTTTTCAGGCCTCAACTGGTTACAGAACAAAAGAAAATCATGTCTGATACAGCCTTTTGACCAAACTGTTTATTAAAAATGAGTACACTCAACAAAATAAATAAAATGTCTCTGTCTAATCAATAAAAAAAGGGTCTGCTGCCATGGGTATGAACTTTCCTACTATCATCTCTTAACAACATGGTGGACATGGGCATCCTCAAGCAATGCAGAAATTGTCTCATTTACTGATAACCAGTTAATTCTCCAGCAAACTGATAAGGTATGTGAGAGATGTCGCCTCAAGGCTTTCGGATACTGGCAATGACGCATGCCTTCACCATAGTATCTTTTTTAGGTACGGTCAAAAACAACAAAACTTCCAACGTAAAAAAAAAAAATCTACTAGAGACAAACTCAAGGTCATGCTGGTTAATGCTACTAGACTAAACAGTAAACTGCACTCCCTGGAAGCACTCCTCACCTTGGAAGATGCTGATGTCTGTGCAGTCACTGAGACTTGGTTCAAGGCCTCAGAGAGCACCCTGGCCATATAAGACCACAATGTCTTTCACAAGTTCAGATCCCCAAAACAAGCATGAAAGAACCAACGGGAAGGTGTAACCATCAAATCCAATTACATCTAGAGACTGGCAAAATAGTACAACTCTCTTGAGCTACTCCAGGTCCAAATAACTATAGGTAACACCCTACCACATCATCGCTAGCTACAGGTCTCTCACCACTTAACCAGGAGAAGCACGCAGTCTACCTGGACTTGCATGAGTTGCTTAGTATACAGCCAAACATCTTCATCATGGGAGATTTCAACTAACCTTCCATCAACTGGGAGACTTATGCGAGCACAAACATGAAAACATGACTGCTCTGTGGGTTCCTGTACTTTGGTAATTCAAATGCCCTGGAATAGTTGGTCTGCACCCCCGCAAGGGGCTCAAATATCCTAGGCCTAGTGCTCACCAACGTGAGGGGGGGGGTCACTGCACTACCCCTGTGTGTTTGACCTCCCTGGTCAGGCCGGACCATAAATCTGCCTCATTTAAAGTAAAGATCAGACCTGATACCTCCAGAGGAGTGCAAAAAAAAAGTTTCCAAAGCAAACTATAGCCTGCTAAGTGAAAAAGTTTTAAAGCCCCTGCTAACAGACAAAACAATAACTCTTATGCAGAGAAGTACACAAATGTCCTGTATAGCCACTTAAACAAATGTACTGACTCGGGCCGCACCTGACAGGACCAAAACCAGGCCCTACTAAAAACAAGCCACCCTGGTGGACTGTAAGTATAAATAAGTTATAGAAATAAATAAATAAATAATAACCGATATCTAAAAACACATACAAAGTTAGTCAACAGAGGCAGAATACCCTCCACAGTTTCAACAAACAAATCAGATATCTAGCAAAGTCGTCTAAGGCTAGCTATGAACGTAGCTAAAGACAATCACAAGGACTTCTTCAGCTTTGTCTGAAACCTAAAAGGGAATGCCCAGCTATGTGCCGAACTTGTAGTGCATGGTACCAATCACGCTGAACCTGAGGAAACTGCCAATCTGCTAGCTAACAGATTTGGCAATAAATGCACCCCCCCGTCCCCACCAGTTATACTCCAAGTATTGCTCACACCAGTCCCCTACAGAGCATCTCCAAAGGCCAGGTCACACAAGTGCTGTCCAAGGCCAAAAACACAGCCTCTATAGGACCAGATAACATCCCAGGCTGCTTACTAAATCTAAAACAAGATCTAGCGGAACTACTTGGCACTCTCTTTAACCATAAGCTGAGCACTGGCTTTGTTCCAGCAGAGTGGAAACAATAATCCTCTTGCACAGAGGGGGTCCATCACCTGACCCTGGGAACTATTAAAGCAAAAGCCTAACCAGCCTTATCTGCACAGCCATGGATAAAGTCATCATGGACCTTATCAAAAAGGACAGAGGCAACCTTCAAACTAGTGACCTGACAGCTTAGTTTTGTCAAGGGTAGATCTTGCTTATTAAAAATGGTGGACTTCTGTGAGAATGTCACCAAAGCCCTGGATGCTGGCAAAGCATTACATACTGCCTATCTAGATTTAGACAATGCTTTTGACACAATCCCCAACTCAGGGATCATTGAGAATCTCTCCCAGCTGGGGATTAACCCATATGTCATTAGATGGGTAAGCTAACTGTCTCGATGACAAAACCCACACTGTCAAAGTTGGGAAGTCCACCTCCACCAGTAGACCAGTTATCAGTGGGGTACCACAAGGACCTGTGCTGGGCCCTCTACTGTTTGGAATCTATTTCTCTGAAGTCCAGGTGAAAGTAGATGGCCTGTGACTTACCAAATTTGCTGATGACTGCAAACAGAGTGCATTCAGAGAGTCCCCCAATGATGTTAACATATTATAGAAGGGGCTGATGCAAACAAATGACTGGTGCCAACATCACAGGCTAAAACTAAACACAAAAAAATCCCTCCTTATCCCCTTTGGCAAAGTAGTAGTCCTTGCTAATTATGATACAGATAGCACCATTCAAATCACATGGGACAAGAATAACTTGCTCCAGGGATCTCAAGCTAGCCTGTGATATTAACAGAACATGCTGGTGAGACTGATGCACATCTCAAAGATTGCCAGTCCTCTGGCATAAGCTCCCACTACACACGAAGCAGAACTCCTCAATTAACCTATATAAGCACAACCTTGACATCTGGATGGATGACCCTAAATAAACCCCAGGAGTGGCACCCATGTCCCTTGTGGACAAGGGTAGTCAGTGCTAATCAGGTAACAATGACCATCTATCTATGGTGAATTAAGGCACACAGATTATTTTCATGGCTAGGCTTGTAAAGGACCATTAGCCTAGTAAAATCCTATGAACCACCCTCTGCACCTATGTATTTACACAATGTCAATGGAAGCAAAGCTTTCATATAAAATGCACTCCTAATGTCAGTAAGGTTGTCAGGTGTATACACGCTGCACCCATAATACACAATTCAAAGCAGACAGACCCCACATATATTGAGGCTCTTAAATGTAATCTACCCAATCCCCAAAGACATCCCAGACAAAGTACACACAATACCCTCTCAGCAACCCTAAGCACACACTTTCAAAACACTCACATCAATACAGTCAGCCACATCTCATGGAGCCACTACTTCTACGCCCATAAGGCAAGCCACCACAGAATCCAACATTCTAGTCATTGGAGACTCCATTGTGAGACACACTGACGTCCCTCTCACTAGGCTGAGTAATGAGAAAGTCACAATCAGTTCCTTAGCAGGGGCCAGGATCTGCCACCTTATGTATGCAGTCTGGTCATTGGTCCACAAGTACCAGTATGAATCAGTCAAAGTCCACATTGGTGTAAATGACCTGAGAGATACCTCCATAGACTATATGAAGAGAGACATCATGGAGCTCCTGGAATATGAATCCCAGGCTGGTATAAGCCTAGCACTGAGCAGAATTTTATCTTCTCCAAAGATGATGCCACAACATGAACAAGAGATGATTGACTTTAATAATTAGCTTAGTTGCTGGTGTCATTCTAAGGGAGTACAATATTTGTCAGCATGGAGGGAGATGGTTAACAGACCACACTGCTTTGCCAAGGATCGTCTGCACATCTCCCCTCTGGGCTTTCGAATATTAGCTGAAACATTCTCTTCCCCCATAGTGCCTTTTTTTAGGCAATGCCAAACTGAAAGTACTTCTGACTTAGCAAACCAAGAACATCTAAAGGTGTTACTGCTCAATGATAGGAGTCTAAACAAAAACCTTACTCTCTAGACTCTTTGTCACCACTGCTATTCTGTCTTGCCCTTAACACATTAAGCTGTCTATTTAACTGCTTAGGCCATGGCTATAATTTGACTCCTAGAAAACAACTAAGTGTAAAGACTTCTCGTCTTCTCTTTGTCGATGATTTAAAACTGTGTAGTTCATCACTTAAAGCACAGCTGAAAGTTGTCAGAACTTTTTCAGATATAAGAATGTCATTTGGTCTCGATAAATGTACAAAAGCAACATTTAAATCAGGAAAACTGCAGCACCAAAAAAAACATCAGTTTGGGACAAGAATGTAATACATAAAGACTTGAGCAAGAGGGGGTGTATAAATATTTGGGAATTGATGTAGGATCCACAATAAAACAAGAACAAATAAGAATAAACCTTGTTAAGAAATACTTTTGAAGACTTAAATTAATCCAGAAAACAGCAATGACATCTAGGAACAAAATTTGCTCTTCCTGTTCAAAATTACAGTTTTGGGCTGACCGACTGGCCCCAAAATATGTTCGATAGGTTAGACAGGAAAAACAAGAAGGATGTGTCATGCTCACCAAATGATTTATAAAAAGCATTGCTTACCAAGATTATATATTCACCGTTCCGAAGGAGGGATGGGCCTCCTTGAAATTGATTACAGGTATAGATCTGCAATCATGGGACTGCACACACATCAGCTGAGCTTACAAGACCCAAACATAGTGAAAGTTTTGAAACAGGAGGAGAATAAATCTAAGATGACATCTCTGCTTAATGCAACTGAAGCATATCGGCATCAAGCAAGAATGGAAATCAAACCAGAAGTAGATAAAAATCAGGCAGTAACTGAATGCGCCAAAAAAATGAAAGAATATAAGGTGAAGTACCAAATGAGAAGGCAAGAAATGTGGAAAATGCATAAACATAGTTGCAAGTATAGAAAACTTCCTGAAGAACCTAATGTGGATCAGGATCGAACGCAAGAACTCAGGAATGGTTAAGGAGAACAGAATTCAAAACAAGAGATGAAAGGTTAATATTGGTAGTCCAAGACAGTGGGCTACGTACACGGTTTACAGAGTCATTGAACATGTGGGAGAAACAGACAAATGTAGGTTTTGTAAACACAATTGGAAACAGTTGCACACCTCGTTGCTGGATGTGACATACTAATGGCAGACGGACTGTAGACTGAAAGACATAATAATGTGGCAAGACTGTTGCACTGGGGATCGTACAAACATTATGGCACTGAAGTGGTAGAAAAACACTGGAAATATGAGCCACAAAGCATCATAGAAAATTATGAAATCTACACCACATGGGATCACCCATTACCAACAAAAGCTGGATGCTAGAAAACTGGATATAGTGGTCCAAGAAAAGAAGGCAAAAGTAGCAATCATTGAAATCACCACACCCAGTGCATACTGTGTCTTGTGTACACAGACATAAAATATCAGGATTTGCAGGAAGAAGAGAGAAATATGGAAGAAAGATACACAGACAGTTCCAATAGTAGTAGGAGCACAGGGTCTTATGAAAAAGAATCTACAATCATATTTGGATATTTTACCAATACATCTAACCCCGTACGAATTGCAGAAAGAGTCATTACTGGGCATATTGTGGGTGTTGCAAAGAGCACTTCTGCCTGACATCAAAGACTGAGACAACACTAATTTCATGAACTTTAATCTTATTTTGAGTTAGGAATGGGGTCTATTCTTGTCTTGGTATTAGAAACCCAAAGGACTTTGAGAAATTTAAAAAAGGAATAAATTGAGGAATCTGGTTTCCTAGCAAAGGGGAGTCCAGTGGTAAGGAGGGGAAATTCCAACTGATGTGTTACATCTCCCTTGGATTATCTTCAGTACCCAATTCTCTGAAACAATCTGATTCCATTAAGGAGGATGTAGTGTCAGAAACAGAAAGGTATCCAGAGTTGTGGGGGTAAACAGGCAGGTAATCTTTACTTTCAGAGACATTTCCTTTCTCTAGTGAGCCTCCTTTCCATTCCTAAAACCATATGACTAGCTCCATAATGCGTAAAATTATTCGTTTGAAAAAAGGAACTAAGAGGAAGAAAACTATTGTTTGCTGTGAAAAAGGAGGGTTGAAAAATCTGAGACAGTCTGAGAATTAGTTTTACCTGAACTGCAGGCTTTCATGAGGAAGATGAAACAATATATGGGGCAGAAGCATGTACTTCTGATCAGGGCTACAGCTAAAACATGTTAGCATGCAAAAGGTGATGATCAATTATCACTTACCATCTCTCTCTCCTTCCATGTCCCAGAATCAGCCCCTCAATCCAATGAAGTGAAAGGCACTCTCCCTGGGAAGGATAGCTACATGATAAATAATTTCACTAACCCAGCAAGACAGTAGCAGGAAGTGTGGAATGCTAGGAGGATTAGTACAGGCATGTATTTTAGAGATTAGTGGGTCTTAAAGACAACAAAAATGTGCATGGGTGTGTACACCTATATGATTAAATTGAAACAAAGCCACTGCTCAGGAGTGCATTGCAGCAGTTTACCTGGGTGTCTTTACAGAAAAAGGTATCCTTGCTCTTTCTGAATAACAACTTTGGAAGACGGTGTTATCTTATAATGCTGTCTGGGGATACAGCTAATCTTTGATTCATCCCGATGCTATCAGGTCTGTCATTCGTTACCCAGTAGTTGCTCAGACAAAGGATGTCATGTACTTGTTGGCCTTTCCATCACTGAAAGATTCTTCGTGGGAATGCCCCAATAGCAGTAAATCAGCAGATTGAACTGACAAGATTGAATACTACAAGTTTGTCTGATGTAGGGTATTCTGATTGTCCAAAATGCCTGCTGTTCTTTTCTGTGTGGACACGAGAGGTGTTGTGATGCTGCAGCCCACTGTGGGCACTGGTGCACAGACATTACATTTGACCAGGGCAGTGCATGTGTAGTGACTCCTGTCTGACATAGTCTTAGAGAATATGCAGGAGTGATCCATAGTAAATAGCCTGGTAGCTCACTGTGGGAACTTGACTAGAAAAAAGTACATTCTAGTTGGAACAAACTTCAAGAAAGAACACATGCACTGTTTCCAAGGTAATCTACCATTCATTCACTGGTAATTCTTGGAATGCTATCACTGCGATACATACTCCCTGGAATCAAAGTTCCAAGAATAGCCTTTACTATGAGATTATAGTTGAATGAACATTTTATCAGTCGTGCATTCATGGAGCTAGTGCATGCATACCTATCTACCTACCTAGTTATCTAATGGAGGTGTAGAAGAAAAATCCAAAGGGAAGGTTACCAGGGGCTTGTCCCCTTCAAAAATGTTTTAATGGAGAATGTCACCCACTGCTTCAGCAGAAGTTTTGATAGTTTGACTCAGCAGCACAGTACCAGTATAACAACAATGCCTTACTAAAGAGACTGTCTCACTCTAGTAACAGTATCACAACACATCTAAAACTACAATGTTATATTAGAGACTGCTTCACTATAGTAAAAGTGTCACACTATAGCTGGATAATGCAGTTATAACAATGTCCTATGTACAGGCTGTTTCACTATAGTAACAATTGCAGTACAGCAGCACAATTTAGCTATACCAACAATGATGACTGACTTTAGCAGGACTGCCAAACTAAGAATACTATCCAGCTAGAATGATGTCCTCCTTCAGAGTCACTGTTTGGCATCAGCAGCACTGTCAAATTACACTGTTACATTATAATAACAGTGGCACCTTATAACAGCATAGTACAGCTACAACAATGTCCAGCTACAGTAGCATTATGGTGGCACCTTGTAACAGCATAGGACAGCTACAACACTGCCCAGCTAGAGCAGCATTCTAGTGGCACCTTGTAACAGCAAAGGACAGCTACAACAATACTATCCAGCTACAGCAGCATTATAGTGGCACCTTGTAACAGCATAGGACAGCTACAATGTCCAGCTATAGCAGCATTATAGTGGCACCTTGTAACAGCATAGGACAGCTACAACAATGCCCAGCTACAGTAGCATTATAGTGGCACCTAGCAACAGTACAGTACAGCTACAACAACAATATCCAGCTAACGTAGCATTATAGTGACACCTTACAGCACAGCTACAACAATGTCCTTGTACAGTAGCATAACAGTGGCACCTTACAACAGCACAGTACAGCTTCAACAACGTCCAGCTGCAGATGCATTATGGTGGCACCATATAACAGCATAGCACAGCTATAACAACAATGTCCTTCAACAGTAGCATTAGAGTGGCACCTTGTAACAGCATAGGACACCTACAACAACATTGTCCAGCTACAGCAGCATTATAGTGGCATCTTGTAACAGCACAGGACAGCTACAACAATGTCCAGCTATAACAGCATTATAGCGGCACCTTGTAACAGCATAGGACAGCTACAACAATGTCCAGCTACAGTAGCATTAGAGTGGCACTTTATAACAGCATTGGACAACTACAACAACATTGTCCAGCTACAGCAGCATTACAGTGGCACCTTGTAACAGCACAGGACAGCTACAACAATGTCCAGCTATAGCAGCATTACAGTGACACCTTGTAACAGCATAGGACAGCTACAATAACAATGTCCAGCTATAACAGCATTATAGCGGCACCTTGTAACAGCATAGGACAGCTACAACAATGTCCAGCTACAGTAACATTATAGTGGCACCTTGTAACAGCACAGTACAGCTACAACACTGACCAGCTACACTAGCATTATAGTTGCATCTTGTAACAGCATAGCACAGCTACAACAGCAATGTCCTTGTACAGTAGCAAAACAGTGGCACCTTATAACAGCATAGTACAGCTTCAACAACAATGTCCAGCTACAGAAGCATTATGGTGGCACCTTATAACAGCATAGCACAGCTATAACGCTCATTCAACAGCAGCATTATAATGTCACCTTATAACAGCATAGTACAGCTACAACAACAATGTCCAGCTACAGTAGCATTATAGTGTCACCTTGTAACAGCATAGGACAGCTACTTGTCATAGGTTCATAGGTAGGTACTAGGCTACCGCCCTGGGGCCTATACAAACCCAGCCAAAAGGTACCCTGGCTTTTGCCACCCAAGAAAATTATTTCCCTGTGCCACTGTCGAGCAGAGCCACAGAGGTGATCCCCGGTGAATTTCCTATTTCCCATCCAATCATCAATATTTTTCTTGAAGAGTGCTAATGAGGAGCTTTGTTTGATATAGAGAGGTAGCTTATTCCAGAGTATGGGAAGTCTCTGGGACAGGAATCTATCCCTCCGGCATGTTCCGTTTATTGTGGTGACAAGGTTTAGGTCCCTAGAGTGTGTAGCTCAGAGGGATTGGGATTTCTTTAAGTGGAGCATGTCCAACAGCTCTGAGTTTGACATAGCTTTGTATGTTAGGCAGAGATATAGGTTCATAGAAAAATAAAGAGCCATTACAAGTCTTGAACCCAGGACCCTGCACACCACAGCCAAAGTGATTAACCACTAAGCCAGCTCAGATATCCAGCTACAGCAGCATTATTGTGGCACCTTGTAACAGCACAGGACAGCTACAACAATGTCCAGCTATAGCAGCATTATAGTGGCACCTTGTAACAGCGTAGGACAGCTACAACAACAATGTCCAGCTAGAGTAGCAGTATAGAGGCACCTTGTAACAGCATAGGACAGCTACAACAACACTGTCCAGCTACAGCAGCATTATAGTAGCACCTTGTAACAGCACAGGGCAGCTACAACAACGTCCAGCTATAGCAGCATTATAGCGGCACCTTGTAACAGCATAGGACAGCTACAACAATGACCAGCTAGAGTAGCAGTATAGTGGCACCTTGTAACAGCATAGGACAGTTACAACAACACTGTCCAGCTACAGCAGCACTATAGTGGCACCTTGTAACAGCACAGGACAGCTACAACAATGTCCAGCTATAGCAGCATTATAGTGGCACCTTGTAACAGCATAGGGCAGCTACAACAACAATGTCCAGCTACAGCAGCATTACAGTGGCACCTTGTAACAGCACAGGACAGCTACAATGTCCAGTTACAGTAGCATTATAGTGACACCTTATAACAGCAAAGCACAGCTACAACAATGTCCTTGTACAGTAGCATAATAGTGGCACCTTATAACAGCATTGTACAGCTATAGTAGCATTATAGTGACACCTTGCAACAGCACAGTACAGCTACAACAACGCCCAGCTACAGTAGCATTATAGTGACACCTTATAACAGCATAGCACAGCTACAACACTGAACAGCTACAGTAGCATTATAGTGGCATCTTATAACAGCATAGTACAGCTACAACAATGTCCAGCTAAAGTAGGATTATAGTGGCACCTTATAACAGCATAGCACAGCTACAACAACATCCAGCTACAGTAGCACTGTTTGCAATCATCTTGAAAGATGCAAATGCTATGTACTTGCTTATAAACAAAATATAAGCCAAAATGTTGTCATAATATTTAAGACTGTGTAATACAATAGCTGTAGTACATGGTGTGCCAAAATTACACTCCAAATTTGACAAAAAAAAGAGCTTGTTATGCAATTCTGTGATATCAGGCAAGTGCATATCAAGTTTTGTTAAGCCGTGAGTATTCACTTGAACTCTTGTTGCAATTTCTCTTTAGTCAGCTTCCAAGTATTCAGCCTAGTCTCTGTTGTTAGAGTCTTCTCTGACAACTGCTTGCGGCTGGTTGTAGTAACCAGTGGTTTATGTTGTGGGCTGGCTGCTTCACTGCAGATAACTTTGCAATCATTGATTCTACCTGAATTCCCTTTCCTTACTAGGGCAGAGTCTACCTGAATTCTGTGCTGGCCAGTCTTGCATGCCATCCTGTGAATGTCTCTGTTGCTGAACCATGTGTCATTCACCATCAAGCCATTTGCTAGACAGACGTCTAGAATGGCTCTCCTCCTTTATTCATGTTGCCCCAACCCTGTTGACCACACAGTCCTCAGTCCTGTTCTCTCTGTCTCTATATGTGCATTCAGGTAATCCATTATCAACATTAATTTATGATGTCCTGCTTTCTAGCAGGTCCTGAAACTGCTGTCTGAATGCACTCTTTTCTTTGCTATCACAACCCTGCTGGGGGATATTGGCTGAGGTTATGAATACTACCCTCCTCCTTACTTTGGAGCCTGATTGCTATAAGTCTGCAAGTAATTCTGATGACATTCCTCACTAGCTTCTAAAGCCACACTTTCACCAAAAGTCCCCCATCATTACTAGTTTGTCCTGCTCTTGTGTAGTAGATTCTGTATCCCAAGTCAAATGGCTTTGCTGCATAGACATTCCTTCTTGTCTCCTGGGTATATATGATGGCCAGCTTCCTCCTTATCATGTCATTCACTTACAAGATGCATTCTGTCAGTGAACCTACTATGAGAGTAATTCTCATTTCATGTTTTCAGGTTGACTGGTTTCACATCCAGTTTTCGTTCAACAGAACTATCCTAAGAAACACAAGCTGGAGAACTGGACACCAGATGGCCAGCAGCCTACTGACTCAGGGCTGCTAGGCTTTATGCCGGGCACACACTGGCCAATAGGAGCACACATACCCTTTCCAGGGTTAGCATGGGTCCCTGGTGTAGATCGGAGCTAGCTGGGTTCTAACCCACTTATCACAGGCAAATACCCATGCCAATTTGGTGACATTAGTCAACAAGACCGGACCACCTTGAGACAATTTTTACACTGTTGAGTGGCTAGCCTTGCTACGGTGTGCAGTCTGTGATCTGTGTTCTCCTATCTTTAGGATACTATTATGTACCACAATTGATGCCCAAAGGAGTTGATCTATACAACTCTTCACCCTATGGGGCATCATCTGGAGTCCATGCTACTGTCCACAGCTGCATACTTGGGTGTGTTTTTAAGGTGGAAGCACTCATCATGCTTTTGTTGCTTTTTTCCCTTTTTTTTGGGAGGAACCTCAGAGAGACCCAGGGAAAAATGCATACTCCATATAGGCATTGGCCTGAGGTGAGAATTGAATCTTGCACCTTGTGCATGGGAACTGACTGGAGTCAGTACATAAACAACTCAACTACACTATTTATTTTTGAGTATTCGAACCAAACTAAATATTAGCTTTGTTCACACTTGTGTTCTCATGGTCTTCATATCCCTGTACTCTATTCAGTCGGTGCATTAATTACTACTTGACAGAAAGCAATTTTATCTTCATCTCAGTCTAATTGTATCTTTTCACTGCTAACACCAAGTAGCAGCTAGCATTTTTTTTACTCTTTCTGTGCACTCCTTTTTAATAGGCAACTGATGGAAGCAAATTTTTACATTCATTGTTTTCCTCAATTAATTGCTTCTCTGAGTATTTATCTTTCATCAAATGTCAAAAAATTCTTGAATTCATTAATTACCACACTATCTGCCAGGTTTACTCAAGCAAAGGATATTCTGTTTTAACTCTTATCATAGGTAGGTACTAGGCTATCAGCCCTAGGGCCTATACAAGCCCAGCCAAATAGGTACCCTGGCTTTTGCCACCTAAGAAAATTATTTTCCTGTGCCACTGTCAAGCAGAGCCACAGAAGTGATCCCCGGGGTGAATTTCCTATTTCCCATCCAATCATCAAGATTTTTCTTGAAGAGTACTAATGAGGAGCTTTGTTTGATATAGATAGGTAGTTTATTCCAGAGTATGGGAAGTCTCTGGGACAGGAATCTATCCCTTCGGCATGTTCTGTTTATTGTGGTGACAAGGTTTAGGTCCAGAGAACGTGTAGCTCGGAGGGATTGGGACTTCTTTAAGTGGAGCATGTCCAACAGCTCTGGGTTTGACAGATTTGTATGTTAGGCAGAGATCACCTCTGAGAAGGCAATATGCAACAGAGTAAAGCTGGAGGTTTTTGAGACGGTCTGCGTAGGGCATCTGTTTGAGGCCGGTAATCCTCTTTGTAAGGTATTTCTGAGGCCTTTCCAGTTGTTGTAGATGTCTTGTGAGGTACATAACAAAAGGGGCGTTGTACTCTATAATGGGTCTAATGACTGATGAGTAGAAGGGAACAATGACCTCTTTTTCTGGATGAGAAGACTTTTGTGATGGTGTGCCACGTAGAAGGATTTCCTGACTACTGTGGCGATCTGATTATCAAAGGAGAGACTACTGTCCACTTGTGTCCCAAGGTCTCATCACACTTTCGGTGTTAAGTATACTACCGCCTATGCTGTTGTTCATGGGTACAGAGTTTTTACCAAAGGGGATGACAATACACTTTTTGGCATCGAGACTGAGGCCATGGCTTTTACACCAGGCATCTGTCTCAGTGAGGCCCTTTTGTAGGATGTCCACATAGTTAGGAGTTTAGATTATGGCTCCTAGTTTGCAGTGATCTGCGAACTTCATTAGCCAAAAAACTTCTGTGTTAGCCTGTACTTCAGAGAAGTAGATACCAAACGGGAGAGGACCCAGGACTGAACCCTGTGGTACTCCAATTGTCTGAAGTCAGATTTGGAGTCTGCTACCTTCACAGTGTGGGTTCTGCCAGTGAGCCAGTTGGCAACTCATCTTGTGACATAGGGATTTATACCTAGTTTAGTGAGTTTATCTATAATTCCAGAGTGGGGGATGGTGTCGAAAGCCTTGGCAAGATCTAAATAGGCTGTGTGAACCACCTTACCCTCGTCTACGGCTTTGGTGACTGCTTCAAAGAAGTCTATCAGGTTTATGAGACATGATCTGCCTTTTACAAACCTGAATTGGGTGGGGTCCAGAGTTTGGAGATTACCAATGTCTTTGTTTATAAGTTCCATGATGATACATTCCATAGCCTTGCAGACCAGGCTCGTCAGGCTAATGGGGCGGTAGTTCCCGGGGTCTTTGGTGGCTCCCCCCTTGTGGAGTGGGATAACTGTCGCCATTCAGAGGGCACAAAGCCTGAGGTGAGGCTATAATTGAACATGGTACTTAGGTGGGGTGCCAATTCGTTCTGTAGTTTGTGTAGAACACATCCTGGGATGTTATCTGGTACCATGGATGCTGTGTTCTTGGCTTTGGAGAGTGTGGTTTTTACCTGTGCAGCCATGATTATAGGAACTTTGCATTCTTCCGGTATAGAGATGGGCTCTTTAGGGGGTGAGAGGGGGTTAAAGTTAGCACTGAACCTATCTGCCAGGATGTTGGCAATATCAGTTGGGTCTGTATATTTAGTGCCATTGTGCTGTAACTCAGAGCAGATCTGAGTGTTGTCATTGAGATTCTTGACAGCTACAGAATGCTTTATGATAGTCTTTAGAATCAGTGGAGATTTTGTTTTCGTAACTAGCTTTGGAGGATTTTATCAGGGATTGCAGCTTCTTACTGAGGCTGACCAGGGAGCTTCTCCACTCATGGGATTTTACTCTCTTTTGCAACAGATTCTTCCTTATGTTGTACAGTTTGTTTATGGCAGGGGACCACCAGATTGGCTTCCTTTTTTTTTGGATGATAGCATCTTGGTTCTGTTTGGGATAGCATGATCCATGCACTCGTGTAAGTGCTTATAAAGTGCAACTGTGTAGGATTCAGTAGTCATAACTGTACTGTCCATCTGCATGGGTGTCATGAAGTTCACCACTTCTGTCTTAAGAAGCATGAAGTTGGCTTTGGAGAAATTTTTTACCGTGGTTTCCTTAATGGGGGGTGGGGGTGGGGGCAGGATGTGAATATCTAGGGTAATTAGCTTATGGTCGGATCGGACCAATGAGGCGCTGACTTCAGGTGTGGAACACCGGTCACTCATGCTGATAATGACTAGATCTAGGATATTGTTGCCCCTGGTGGGGGTGTGGATAAGTTGATCCAGGGCACTGGAGTTTATGAATTCCAGAAAGCGTTGAGCGAAGGAGTTGGTACAGGAGTAGTTTTCCCACTTAATGGTGGGGTAGTTGAAATTGCCCATTATTATGGTGTTTGGTTGAACCCTAATATTTTCCAGTACATCAAGAAAAGAGGAGTGGGAATCCTGGGGCATGGTGGGGATCTGTAGCAAGCTACAATTTGAATTGCAGTTTTGCCCAGAATTAGTTGCACTTAGATAACCTTGGCTGCATTATGCTGAGCAACTAGCCTGGAGGTGTGGATATCCTTAATGAATATGGACACACCTCAGCCTTTGGTGTTCCGGTCCAGGTTACATGGCCGAAAAGTGTGGTCAACATGTGATGCCAAGGACAACATGCATATTTTCAGATGAACATATATCACTGCATGTCTTTCCACCTTCTCACCCATACCACTCTCCTACCTTACACTTGCTGGCAACAGGTACCGATTCCTAACATTTTTTTATTACTTCAGTGTTTACCACTTCCTCTCAGCCAAGTATCTACCTTTTTGGCAGTGAGCACTGAGTGTGGAGTACATACCACTGTTCATCTGAACGTCTAACATTATTTGCCCTCCACCCTCTGACCCATACAACTGTCTTTCTACCTTACCAAGCACTTAGTAGCAAAGGATGCTGACAACAGACCTTAGTTTACTCCATTAAGCACTTGGCGGCAGCAGATGCCTATAGCTGATCTATTTCTAGTATGTTTACAATTTTACTTTTAATTTTGCATTTACTTTTACCATACAAAACACTAGATGGCTACTAGAGCTTATATCTACACTATTTTATCTACCATCCTTCCATACCATGAAGCATTTGGTTGCAACGAGTGTATCTGTCTACCTTTCCCCTATACTATCAGGCACTAAATAGCTAAAAATGCCATCTAACAGCATTTCTTACTTTCTGCCCTACAATTACTTGCCTTAATCCCATTTACTTCTAACTTTCTGCTGTTGACAGTTAACTTTTACATTTCTCTTTCTGGCTAACAGCCTCCCTTACCTCAAATGTTCATGTACAAAATTATAACCAATGCATTTTCACATGTTACCTGTACAGTGGTTCTTTACACCATTGCTATTGTCAACAAACTATTTCTGCTTATTCCCTGGCCTAGAAACATCTAAGCCTGCTAAGTGGTAATACTGGTTTTGAGATTTCAATCTAACTATAACAAAGTCATTAAAAATGACATTACAAATAGCACTAGTATCTGTTATCTTCCATATTATAATCTGCACCTCACCACATTTGACAGCCATAAATTATTATTTCTGATGCACCGCACATGATTTAAACCAAACATAGGAAATAAGTTCAGCTATTACATTATTTCCCTAATATTGCCCCGGTCTTCTACATCAAGACTTACCCTTACTTATTTATTCTGTAGACATTACTGAATTCAAATTGTATTTCTTCATCACTACTTAGTCTCATGTAAACATCTTAGAAGTTAACCGGACTATACATTACCTTTCTCAAAATCAGCTTATCCAGAGCCCAGCTATATCACACCTTTCTCAGGGTAAGCCCATCATGAGATGCACATCTAAACCCTAGACTCCAGCTTTCTGCTCAGGTATACAACATGGTGTAACATGTCAGTCTAAATGTGTGAAAAAAAATTAGACTACGTAACATAAATAGCATTGACAATAAATGGACATTCCTAGAAACCCAGACAGATCTAGAAGAATCCCATGTGCTGGATATTACAGAAGCTTGGCCTAAAGCAATATTTGCCCATCTTGCCACACAAAAAGAAAATACACTCAGAGTTGGAGTTGCACTTTTCAGAAATGACATACAACTAGACATTAAACAAATATCACAAAATGACACTCATTGGGATGATGTTAACAACTGACTTTCTGTACAACACCTACTGGGCAAACATACAACACAATCTTTAGGGGTTGGTTGCATCATTCCTCTGTCATCCACCTTAGATGAACATATTCCCTGATCCTCTGCTATGGAAAGGATAGAAAGATTTTTCCATCTTGACGGGACTGCTGCATACCTTCAAGTTAAGCTCCACTTGAGCAACCTGTACACGTGACCTCAACCTGGTCTGTGATAGGACTTGTTAGGACAGATGTGTATCCCAGAGACTCCCCCACATCTGTGGAATAGACTCCCTTCTTCACGTCAAGCAGAGTACCTCATTATCTGTTTTTAAGTGCAACCTGGATAACTGGATGGGAAACAGAAAATACACCCCTGGGATTCCACCTGTGTCCCTGCTGGACAGGGGCTTTGGGTGCTGACTTGTCTAAACATGGGCTAAACTTTTGGCTAGGCTTATAAGGGTATCAGGGCCAATAGCCTAAAAACCTCCTATAATCCTGATGGCATTCCTCACAACATAGTGCTTCTTGCTGATTTTAATATTAGTTCAATCGGTTCTGCCTCCATACAAATAAGAACTTCAAACTTTTAAGTCTGTAACAGATAGTAAATAGCACAACCAGACCAAACCCTTTCCTCTGGCAGTGACACCACTTGATCAAATGATGACCACTTTTTCTTGCAAGTGTCTCAAACTCACAGTCCTACCCAATGACCTGAACCACCACGGTCTTGTCAAATTAGTATGGTCATTCAAAATAATAAAACCTCCATTTACAAGTATTAATTGTCAGACCCATTAATGGGGATAAAGAAGCATTTTGCTTCAAAATGTAAACTGCAAACCTTTCTATAATGAAGCGAATCCCAATCTTCTCCTGTCATAGCTAATAATCCAACTTTGCCCCATACAGAATTCATTATTCCAGGTAATCATTTGATGCTGTAGAGAGCAATAATACCCTTGGAGCACATCCATATCAAACCATAAATGAGACAACAAAAACGGGCTTAGGATATTTTGAGAAATGATCTACTGAACAATACCCTGCATAAATCCAACTTAGACATAAGAAAACAGTTTAGAGTTGTAACCAACCTGTAAAGTCATATTTTATGGAAAATAAAAACAACTTGCTTTAAAAGTCTCTCCAAGACTACAGTGGAAAACTACCAATGGTCTAGTTAGCCAAGTTACAGAAAATTCCTTCAGTACTCCTTCTATAAAGCTTTATTTTATTAATAAATTTAAATCCTTCCTACTCAACATATCGAAAGACTTAACTAACCAAGCCCACTCTGATACTCCAACATCACAAGCATGTTCACTCCCGTCCTCTATAATGCCTCTCAATAATGTTTGCCCATCTTTTTTTTTTTTTCTTAAAGGAAATCACTACTAAACAGGTAGAAAAACATTTTAGAAAACTTAACAAAATAACTGGCACTTAATTTAGTAAATCTAGGCCTTAGTTTTCACTAATGTCCACCAATCTTACAGATAAACCTCTAGCATTCTAGCATTCATATATAATTTGTTTCTTTCTACAGCAGTTGTCCCCAGTTTGTTTAAACAAACAATAACCCCCTGCCCAAACAACCTCCAAGAATTTAGGCCCATTTCTAACCTGTGTCCAATAACCAAGATATTTGAAAAACTAGTAAATAGATAGCTCTTTGGTCATATACCCAGATATGACATTTTCATTTGCTCAATGTTGCTTTAAAAATGTCTTTAGTACAATGACCACACTAATATACTCAGCGAGAGTTACTATATGTAATAATAAGAATGATGGCCATACTAACAGCTAAGGTCTTAATTTATTCTTTCCAAGCATTTGAAATGGCTAGCCTTGCTCTACTGTTATCCATTCTGAAAGGAAAGTCTATATTTAGTTCGGAAACAATCGATTTGTTTAGGAGCGAATTACCAAATAGAACTTTCTTGCTATCAGACAAAACAATATTATCTGACACTGGCACATTCCAATATGGTGCACCTCAGGCTCAATCATGGGTCTTTATTAGTCTTACTGTTTAATGACTTCACACAGGAATAATGACCAGAAGGTCTCTTTACATAAATTATATTTTCTGCTCAACAGAAAATAATCTATAGCAAAACTATAGCAGAATTTAAAATCAGAACTGAAAAACCTCTGCAAGTGAGCTAAGGATAACAATCACTTCATAAATACCAATAAATGTAGTATCATGCTGTTGGCCACACCCCTAAAACAATACCACCATTCCTTCTGAGAACGGTTTGATGAAAAAAGGCTCAACCGCATTCGCAGCTGCGAATGCAGTAACGGAATCAGCATTCAGCCAGTACGGCACTATTACAAACAGGAAAAAAAAAACAGAGCAAAATGTTAATATCCCAGTCAGTCATCTTTTAATGTACCTTCTGCATAATGTATGCATAAAAGCATAAGCGATGTGTGTGTGTGTGTGTGTGTGTGTGAGAGAGAGAGAGAGAGACACACGGATTGAATCGAGTGATAGATCCCTGGTACCAGCTGCATCTGTAATTAATAGCTGCAAGGCATTCATTCATTTACATACATTTATTTGCGACAGCTGGACTGGGACACTCACGGAGGTCAAAATAAGTGTGATGAAGCTAGTAACAGTGATCACTCTATTCAATCTGTGTGTGTGTTTGTCACACACACACACACAGTCGCTTATGCTTTTGTGCACACATTCCATTACACACGTG
>NC_056741.1:592590537-592783037 GCF_019279795.1 Protopterus annectens
CGTACATGGACAGCCATATCTTCCTTTCGCAGTCCTTCATCTAAACGCTCCAGTTCCTGACGGAAATACCTGTTTTGGCAGAAATATAAAGGCATTATTTTTTCTCCTACTGCCTATTACTCTCTAAGCATTTCTATGTGGATGTGTGTACCAGCAATATTAACTTAATTGAAAGCTTTCCAAAACAGAAGTCAACTAGTCATTTGATTGCAGCAAATCAGCAAGCAGACATGGTTGTGGAGAAAAGCAAGACATACAACAAATCTGCATGGAAAGGCCAATAAGTAGATGAAATTCCCTCTGTTATATGTCACCCCCTCCGTGTAAAGTGAAAGCAAGATTATGACAGAAAATTTAAAATTTTCTTCCCTTTACATAAAAATGTTTAAAAATACTAAGATTTAGAGCGTTTCAAAATGACCACTACCAAACATAGTGCAGTGTATGTCACTGTAAATCATTTTGTCAGTAAACAGTGTAAACCTACAAAAGCACTAAAATGACAAACAAAAGCAGCAGTTAAAACAAGCATTTACCATACCACTAAATGCTGACATCTTTTCATACAGCAGATAATCACACTCACTCTCACACACACACACACACACACACACACACACACACACACACAATTTCAGCTGCAGAGTAGTGTTGCCAACAAAATCTCCTCTCAATGACTTCCTCTGAAGAGGCCTCCCCAATAGCACTTCAACAGCTGTCTATGAAGGCATGCACCAAATGGAAAATGTGTTTCTTCAGATCTGAGAGGTTATGGGGTGCTCAACTATGAGCAGTAACAAACAGAACTTAATTAAGACCCTGATATGCAAACAAGCTTCTCCCCAAGAAACTTTGATTCCCAAAACTTGAATTTGCATACTGTGACTGAAATCTCTTAAGATGACAAAGTCACCCTTGACAACAGCCACGTGTCAAGTACAAACTGACTGAACTGCTTGTAAACATTTTGTGTTAACAGTAGGAACTTTTTACATGTATCTAAAACTAACCACTGAGCTCATACATGTGGGTGGGAAACAAAGTGTTGCACAGCAGTCTTCCAAAGCCTACTCTGTTACAAAAGAATCACATTTTTAGTTGGTTAATCTTGAGAATGGATAGATACAGAGACCTTTTTTATTAATTTCCCAGCCCAAAAGGCAAATACAACAGTCAGAGTGAAAACAGACATTACAACAAACATGAGTAACTGAATTTACATTAAAGCAACATGCAAGTGCACTGCCTTACACAGAATTTAACACTGCAGAACTGGATAATGTACAGAAAATATGTAGATTTTCAGATCAAATAGTCAAACTGCAATAAATTACGTTATCCCCATCATCAAAAAAACTAACAGGAACTGCCATCCAAACTGAAATTCAGGCTTTAACGGACCAAGGATGGGTTCGTTCACCTCTTCAGATCAATATAATGTCTAAATTGCCAGACACATTTGCATGACTTTCTTTACTACTAGCTTACTTGCCCTGGCAAAGTAAACAAATGGTATCAACTTGCTGAAGCCCTGCAGTCTAAGCCACAAAAGCTCCTGGTAGTTTAACATACAACAAATGTATTAATCAGATCTCCTGTAGAAGGGCACTCACAGAAAAGTAGACAATTGTGACAGTACCCACAATAAGGAAAATTTAAGGACTGTCTTTCTGGAGAAATACTGAATGGTCCTTTACACCAAAAACTTGCAACTCAAATTTTTTGAGCAGAACTAACAACTATAAACAAAAAGTATTAATTTCTAACAAAGTAAATACACGCCATAAAATCTGTCAGAATTAGGGGTGCCACCTTTCATCGTGGCTAAAACCGGAATAAACCAAAAAAAACAAAGCCAGCACCCGGACTCCTTTGGCATATTCAAAATTTAATGCATGGCAAAAAAACAGAAAATATCACAGTACACCAACATGGTTGTACCGGTTTCGGCCAAAGACTTCTTCAGCAACCTAACTTGATGCAAAAAACATAAGTAACTAACATGCTATCTCACTTTTAAATTATGGACTTGAAGCGCCCTCTGGTGTACGTACAGTTAATATAAAAATACTCATACTGCAAACACAATTACCTACAAAATCTAAATGTGAACACATAATCCAAACAGGGATGTATCAAAATTGATCATTCAACCCAGGGGAAAAAAGAGCCCCCAATTTAACGATCCACATTTTTTCTTTATTAGTCAAGATTTCATGTAGTATATGGGATTCTTTGTTCTTAAACCTTGGTCCCCTGCTGATGGCTTCTCCAGTGTGGCGTCTTCCTTTTTTTGGTTCGTAGCTATTTGTGGCTTGCGGCGCGCTCTATCGTTTTGGGTGGATGCGAACACTAGGAACTCTTTGGAATTGGGATGTCTCTTGCCTTTCATCGGGTTTGTGTTATTTCTACTGAATTTGTGTAGTTTCTTTATTTTCAGTGGAGACTATATACTTTTTACATATTAGTTTTGGGAGTATTTGTGTGGAGGAACAGAGTGGACCCTTCTTTCAAGTTTGTTCTGGACTTTTCTTTTTATGGCGGGACAATTTCTGTGTTTCATAATGGCAATTTGACAATTTTGTTGTCGTTTCAACTCTGGGATTCGTTTGGAGATGCTTCTTGTTGGACATGTTGAATTATAACATCGGAAGAGGTTTTGGACATTAACATTAACATTGTTTGTTACCTTTGTAACATTATGTTATAAGGGTATACGGACATGTATATTCTGTTTATGAATGTTTTTTGTTAACTTTTTAGGTGGGTTGGTTTTTGGACAATAATAGACATTGTACTAGATTAGCTTTCTAACATTTAGGCTGTATGTTCGATCAATAGGACAAAGCAGTCCTTGGTTATTTTTGATTGTGCTATTTAAATAATATGGTTTATTTGAAGTGGAACTCTATTTCATTTTACTTTTTATGTTATGTTTGACAACTGGTAAACAATAAGTTTGGTCTCCCTGGTCTCTCTATTTGTGGTCTATTTTACCCTTGGTGCTATCTGCTAGTAATAACTATCTAGTTTCATTGGGAAAATTGCAGATGGGTAGAACATTAAGTTGGCCATAGATATGTCAAAAATATGGGACAATGTTAATCTCACATGGTCGAATTGATTTGCAATAACTGAGTGGTTGATTTATGCCTATCCCAGTGGGGTGAGTTTTTGGACTCTGGACAAAGCATACATTAATTTATAGGATTAACTATATGTAGTTTTTGCCTTAGCAACACTGACCAAATGTTTCTTGGTTACGGTCCCTTTTTAGTTGTATAATTGGTTTTGGTCCATTTTGTTACGTAGCGATACATTGAGCCTAGGTGGACAAATATAGGCTTAATATGTTTTTTTCCCCTTTCTTCTGATTTGGGGATGAATGGGGTCTTGGCTATTATTGTACCCATTTGGGCCATGGTTCAATTGGGGTTGGTTAAGAGAACTATATTATATCTTCTATTTATTTTCTAATACTTAGGTTATGGGACATATATTGTGTGTTGAGAACATGACTTGTTAATAAATACTGTGGACAGTACGGGCGGATTAATACCTGGGGATGGTTTAGAGAATTATATCTAAGTATATATTGAGTTTCTAATCCTTGGGCTTTTGGATATATATTGTGATTAGAAAACAAATTTATTTTTAAATAAAGTTTGTAGATACTTATTGGCCCTCTAGTGAGTTTTGGTCAGTGATGGAATTGGCAACTTTTATTAAGGGTCTGTCCTCAGACACTGAGGACCTGGGCATTTTTGGCCTGGGTTCAGGAAATATTGATGCCGGTTCCTGGTGTCCAGGATCCCACTCAAGATTGCAAATTGGCTTTTGTCAAGCTAACCAAGGATCTGATTTCCCTTAGGAAAAATGTTTGGCACTTGAAGCTGTTTAGGGCATATCAACGTAGTAAGATAGTTCCAAGGGGATTAAGAACCAGGCTACAACCTATGGTGGCTGAACCAGATGAGTGTCTTTTAAACACAATGGGCAGAAGCTCAACAACAGGTTTCTATGACCTTTGTGGATATTTTGAGCAGTTATTATGAGAGGAAGGTGGAGGAACAAGCTGCCAGTGTTTTAGTGGCTAGTAAAAGAATGGATGGGTTTTCCTACACTTTCATGTTATAAAGACAGTATTGATAAACTTGGTAAAGAGTTGTCTGGATTGGATTCAACTCTTAAAGAAAGAAAGATTAAGAAGTTTACCCGAGATGTTGGGGATTGTGAGAGGGGAAAGCCTTTTGAGATGCGTCCTAGGGTTAAATTTGGCACGCCCGTTGAAACCCCTAAGAGATTGAGAGCTGCACGGCCCAAATCTATTTTGAAAAAAAGAAGTAGGGAGTCAACGCTTTCTGGTGAAGATTCTTCATCTAATATGGACTGGGAGGATGGCCATGCTGGAGTTTCCCTGTTCTTAAGAAGAACAATTTAGAGTCAAGTTCAGTAAGGGGTATCCCTTTAGGCATAAGCCCCAAAGACGAGGGGGGGGGGGGAGGAAGCACCACAAATGCCATGGGTCTTGGGGAAATTCTTGAAAAGATGACCAGACTTTAGATGCTAAAGTTAATAATGTGCATAATATATCTTCTGTCAAACTGGATGAACAACATGTGGATGTGCTAAATAAAGGATTAAGCTTTGTGCCCGGTTTCTTTGTCTAGGAGCACTATTTTGCACAGGATGTGGTGAATTTCTGTTGTAGTTTAAATTTAAAATCTTTTTTTCATGGCCCTGAGGAGAATGAGATGTGTGTTTCCGAATTGAGAAATTTTCACTTCAGGTCCTCCAAGTTCAAGCCACCTATGCTACCCATTGTACAAGTGTTCCAAAATGCTGTCCTTAGTGATTACATCTACATTTGAATAAACAGGATATGGTGAATGATAATTTGGATAAACAGCAGAGATTATGCTTGGATAATCTCATTAACAACAAGGAAATTGTTATTGTCTCTGCGGATAAGGGGGGAGCTGTGGTGGTTCAGGATTTGGAGGACTATGAAACTGAGGGTGAGCGTCAGCTCCATAATAGCACTCATTACCAAGAAATGAATGTTGATCCAACTATGGAATTTAAACAAGATACTGACCACTTTTTAGATTTGGCTGAAGATGAGGGCATCATTACGAAAGAAGTATGTTATCATCTAAAGGTAGATTATCCCAAAAAGCAGTATATTTATTTTTTGCCGAAAATTCATAAGGATCCCACGAGACCGCCCGGTAGACCGATTGTATCAGGCAGAGGCTCTCTTACTGAGCCCTTGTCTGAATTTCTCACTTTATATTTAAAACCACTTTTGGTTTTTATACGTTCTAGAATTCAGGACACAACCCAGTTTTTCTCTATCATTTCAGATATGCAATTGGAATCGGACTGGCTCCTATGTACTTTGGATGTCACCTCCTTGTATACCAACATCCCCCATTGGACGGGATTAATGGCCCTGCAATATTGGCTGGATAAGGCCAATATATACAAACCTGGTTTTAATATGCTTCTTGTTTGCATGGCAGAAAAGGTCCTGACTCATAATATCTTTTATTTTAAAGATAGATGTTTTGGGCAACTACTACTATGGGGGCATCTTTTTCCCCCATTTATGCGGACCTATTTATGGCGTATGTGGAAGAACAGTTAATATATGATACCAGTCATAACATCTATATTAATGAAATGGACATATGGAGAAGATATCTTGATGACTGTTGGCTGGTGTGGAGAGCAGATATAGAATTCCTTAAGGAATTTTTGGAATATCTGAATTGTAATATGTGGGGTATTGAATTTAAGTTGACTTATTCCAGATCTGACATAACCATTTTGGATGTTTTTGTTAAAAGAACAGATTTGGACACTCTAGAGAGTGAAGTATTTAGGAAATTTCCACAATTCAATACCCTATTACATGCTACAAGCTTCCACCCTCAACATGTCATCAAGAATATCCCAAAGTCACAATTTCTCCGTATCAAAAGGATTTGTTCTAGTTCGTCCACATATGACATTTACAAAAGTGACCTTATTTCTAGGTTCAAGAACAGGGGGTATCAAGGGGGTGACATCACTAGGGCTAGCCAATTTGCAAATCAGCAAGACAGATGTGCGTTACTGTCATATCGGATTCGTGATTCTCAAAAATCACAAACACTTAGATTAGTTACAACCTATGGGAGAAATACTAATAGTTTTATGAATATCATTCGTAGACACTGGCATCTATTAAGATCAGACGATGTTCTGAATAACTATATAGGGGATCGGTGTCTTTATTCATTTCGGAAAGGGCAGTCTTTGGGTTCCTTATTCAGTCCTTACAAGAAGGTGTATGAAAAGGGTTCACAGTCAACTATACAAACCAGTTTGTTTGGCCAATCAATATTAGGCTGTTATCCATGTGGTCACTGCACCTATTGTCCTAGGGTGCTAAAGTCTCAGAGTTTTACTTCACATAATTGTCCACAGATATACAATGTTCCATTTTTTGCCAATTGTAATACTACCTGGGTTATATATTTGGCCCAGTGTAATTGTCAGGCATTTTATGTTGGACAAACGTCCCGTCTTTTCAAGATAAGGATCGGGGAACACCTGAGTGATATTAAGAATAAAAAGGGTTCCAGTTCTCTGTACAAACATATTTTTAAACATTTTTATGGTCATTGACCATATTAAATTTAAGAACAAAGAATCCCATATACTCCATGAAATCTTGACTAATAAAGAAAAAATGTGGATCATTAAATTGGGGGCTCTTTTTTCCCCTGGGTTGAATGATCAATTCTGATACATCCCTATTTGGATTATGTGTTCACATTTAGATTTTGTAGGTAATTGTGTTTGCAGTATGAGTATTTTTATATTAACTGTATGTACACCAGAGGGCGCTTCAAGTCCATAATTTAAAAGTGAGATAGCATGTTAGTTACTTATGTTTTTTGCATCAAGTTTGGTTGCTGAAGAAGGCTTTGGCCGAAACCGGTACAACCATGTTGGTGTACTGTGATATTTTCTGTTTTTTTGCTATGCATTAAATTTTGAATATGCCACAGGAGTCGGGTTCTGGCTTTGTTTTTTTGGTTTGGACACAGTGTATGGCCGTGCACAGGTCATTCGTGCAGGGGTTATTTGGATGCTAAAACCGGAATAAAGCCACAACCCTCACGTCACCAATAACCCCGCCCATCCTACCCCCTCTCCTGCCCATATTCCACCCATTTAGTGACGTCACGGCGACATCACACAGCAGGGAACGCCCTCTTTCTGTTCCTGCTGCCTGCTTTCAGCTGATTTACTATGCTTTTCTGTAAAAATGCATAGCAAATCAGCCGATTTACAAACTCTGATAGTCTGTTTCCTTTCTGAAACAGAATACCGGAGTTTGTACAGTGTTTTCTGGACTACAACAACACTTATTGTACGATAGTGTAGGTCATTCACTCAAACTTAGGTTATTGATGTAATATTTAAGGATGTTTTTTAATTATGCTATGACACCTCACGTTACAGCAGTCAATCCTCAAATAAATATTATCCACCTATCAGACTAACAACACTTATTGTACGAATCTATCTTTGGCCCTGGAGACGAATGCACTACAACTTTCTGAAAATGTTGGGTACAATAAGGAGGAATAATTTATGAGGTACACGCATAGGTTTCTGGAGTATTTATGTACTACTCATCCAGTACAGACAGTGGTTTCTAAGTCCGACAGGGGTTGGGGGGGGGGGGGATTGGCCTAATGGTTAAGGTGTTTGCCTTTCAAACACAAAGTGCAGGGTTTGAGTCTCACAAGGGATAATTGGCTAGGCTTAAAATGGCTTGCAAGGGCAATTAGCTTAGTACTAACCTATGACAGCAATATCTAATTTCTTTAATGGACAAGTGCTACCTGATTTACGTTGCTCCATGCATTGCTGCATACAGGATTGCAAACCAGGCTGACAAGTTATGTTTTCTGTAATTTTTGCAGAATTGTGTATTTTTTTTTCTTGCGTTGCTTTCTATTTGCTTCTGAGATGTGCGCTGCGTTAAGCAGTACAGAAGCCGCTCATTAAAGTCCCAACTTTTTCCCCCTAAATGTCGCAGGGAGATGCGTAGTATTTCATTAAAGGTTTCATTAAACATTAAAATTGTTACATTAGTCAGTGTAGTTATTTATATTATAAATGAAATTCTATGCATTGTTTTTCCTTATTTTTTTGACAGCGGAAGTGTCATTAAAACGATCGGACAAAACTTAATTTCATACGCCTGCATCAAAATAGATGTCACAACTGTATTAAATTATGCGAGCAGCAGGGCATGCAAGGCATTAGGCATATATTTTAGCAAATATAAACGTTTCAAAAAAAAAAAACTTTAAACTTCTGTAACGCATTTTTAATTATTTCTGCAAAAAAGAAAAAAGTTCAGGGCAAAAGTTTAGTACAAGGAGCAGTTTTGAGATTTGGGCTTGTAGGTTCAGAAGTTCAATTCACTCTATTTTTCATGACTGAATTCAGTGGCAGTCAAATGGATAACATATTATATACATTACCTTTATTTGGTTTCTGCTGTGGACTGAAAATTGATGCTTTTCAGATAGCACTTTCATCTATTTGTTAGGTGGATAAATAAACTGTGACCCACGATAGTCAGGGAAAAAAATGGAGGGGTGGCATTAGGTGTACTATCCAAATCCCTTCTAGTCTATGATATGAAAAATCTTCCAAAAACACAAGTTGCTGGGGTTGATGACTGTTAGTGACAGGGACAGACCGAGACCATCAAGTTAAAAACTACAACTTACCATCTAGATAGTTAAATAAACCCAGCTCAATGTTCACCATTGACCCGGCGTTAAGTTTCAATTTAGGGCTGTTCTTTTTTACGTCTTGGATATAAAAATGTACGCAAGCTAAATAATACTGCAGTCTGCACCCTGCTGTATACTAAAAACAAATTGTGGCTGTGGCACAAAACCCAGACTTCACGTGTCCGGTTTTGAATGAAATTTGTAACTGGACAATGTCAGAAAACCGGACAGTCCGGTCAAAAACCGGCCAGCTGGCAACCCTAGTCAGAATCAGAGAGACACAAGAATTCCAAACAAAATAAAAACAAAGATTCCAGCCACATAATATATTTATCAATGAGTTTAAATGAAGGATGCCCCTTAAAATGTTAAGGTGCTAAAGTTCTCAACTGTGCTAGAACCACTCTCTTAACAGTTAATATCACAACATAGCTAATAGCTGCACCATAGCAAATGCAGTTTACCAGACATGTCAAAGGAGAACAAAGTTCAGCATAGAACTCCATCTTGCAAGAAAAGAGGATAGTTATTTTGTTAAGTTTACTAGGTATATGTTGATATATCTTGTGGTACTTTGTAAGGGGAGATCTAGTTAGTCTGACTAAAGGAAACCTGTAAAGGATACAGGAAAGCTGCTCTTCACAAGTGTGTGTGTGTGTGTGAATGTGTGTGTGTGTGGACTGTAGATATACCACAATGCAGTGATAAAGAAGGTACCTTTCTGTTGCAATCAGTGGAATAGAAAATGCAAATGTAATTTTAGGAGTGCCAGTGTAAATAAGGGACAACTGTGGGAAATGTGACTTTTGCAAGGTATTTTTCAGCACCCATGCCTGTCAACCATCAAGCCTTCCACAGAGGGAAGAGAACCCATTTGTTCCTTTATGGAGATGACAGCTGTCAAGGGGACATTTATAAAGCCTTTACTCCAAACCGTGGGGGAGGGGCATGTGTGACAACACCACAGCCCTCACAATACCTTTTCTATATGGATGCAGGTTACTGCATACCCATTATAAAGGTTACTTACTCACTAGTGGATTGTGAACATAATACTAAACCCTGGGCTGAGTCTATGTATCCAAAACCCTCTTCTGAGGTGAGTGGCACACACTGGCTTATTAAACCTTGCCTTCACTCTTAGCATATGCAAACCCATCCTTACCAACTCAGTTACTCACTCTAGTCATTAAATGTACCTAGGTCTCCTGGGACACACTTGGGGAATTATTCTTCTGCACCACCAGAGATGACATGTACACATTCATGCACTAGAATATAATAAAATCACAGTAATAACAGCAAACTGCATTTAGAAATCACAGTACAATTAATCACTTTAGTCTGATGAAAATGGATTTTTTTAAAACCATAAATCAGTGTCCCTGTGTATGGAGGACTACTTCAACAAGAAAACAGTAACAGGAATTTTAAAGTAACAAGGAACGAAACTATTAACATTCTGAACCATATGTGCATGTCATACAACTAAATCTATACAGAAGGAGGGGTTATGACCATTAGTCATGTTGTTGGAAGGAAATGAATGAGCAATCTTGTTAGAAGTGGGATGGGTAAGAAAGCATACCAGAAAAGTCCTTGTTCCACTGAACTGAGAAGGAACTGACTTGCCCATGTTTTCTTACTTGGGACTCTGGTGAAAAATTTCCAAACTTAACTCGTTCACAACTACAGAGTCGATCTCACTGTGTGATTCAAAATCATGCCTTCAACAAAGATCTACTTTACCTGGTTCAAGAGCACCGACCTAACCCTCCTAAACTTGGCATTCACTTTATTTAAAAAATTATGAGTTAAGTGGGGAAAGCACTGATCCATATGAACTTTTTTCAGACTTAGCACAGGACCACTGCCCACTTAAGTGACTTGACTCAGCCCAGGAGCACTTTCTTGGTTAAGTGCCTTGCTCAAAGTCTCACACAAAGCAAATGGATGCTGAGGAAATCGAACACTGAACCACAACATACAGTTTATGAATGGCTCACAGCCTTAATCCTCTACACTAACAGCAAAGAAAACATGTTCAGGAGTTTCACATTTAAAAGAAGTTTCTGCTCAAAATGTCGACTGTACTTTGCACACACTACACCAAAACCTTCAACCTATTACCTCACCAAATACATTAAAATTCAAATTACACGGGGGCAAAACATACCCTCTTACACAGATTCTTCAGACGACTTATAATCTTGCCCCATTTGTTGTTTTGACGCTGTCCGGTTCGATTCTCAGCTAGAGCGTCTTATGTGGAGACTGTGTGACTGGGTGTACCTTCGTTGAAGGTTGTGTGTCAGGGCTGGTAACTCGGCACGTAAAACTCAACTACCAATCATTAGCGGACCGGAGTTCCATTGTGGCGACCCCTAACCGGGAAAAGCTGAAAGACACAACAACAACCGGTTCTCTATAGTCTCATTTTTCAAAAAAATACCAAGTTCTCTGTTACTTCATTATCAAATAAAACTAGCATTTTCTGTTCTGTAAATGAAACAAAATCAAATGCTGAAGCTATCATCCTTCCATTACCTTTCTACCACAGTTGCTGATGTTTCACTGACTCAATTAAGAATTCTTCCAATAATAATAATTCCATCTAATTTCTTCCGGAGCTGCAAAATATGCTTCTGTGTCTGACTGATCACTTTTTTGGTGACATAAGGGGGTCTGTGCAACTCCCAATAGAATGGGCAGAACCAGTCCGCACAGAGTCATGGTCAGTCAAAGGGAAGGTTATTTTCTGAAAACAGCTATGAAAAGTATTTCTGGTAACCACAATATCACCAAAGAAAATAAGCAGTATGGTATCACTCACTACAAATGACAGCTTCACTGTGTGCTACTCATTTATGAAGGTGGGATCAACCAGATAAACAAAAGATTAAAAGCAGCTTTACTTTTTTCTTTTTTTCTTAAAATGGGACTATTACTTTTTATTGTATGCAGTTAACAGCACACAACAATCAAACTTATTGACAATGACTGTGATGATTGCACACTCTTAACTGCTTGCCTGAGGGGATATTTAAATTTTAGAGTGCGCACAGCAGAGCTGTAGGCACGAAAGGCAGGCCGTTAACACAGAACTCATGCTACAGAGGCAGGAGTAGGGTAAATAATCAGGATAGCACTACGGGTGTGAAAAAGCTAAAGGAAATAGGTAGTTACAACTACATTTTTGTACATATAAGTAGTGAGAAAAATTTAACAGTGATTAGCATATGGAATACTTTTGCTAGAAAATGAGCATAACATGATCACACAGCTTAGAATACAGACCACTACTGCTGTGCAAGGCAAAGATAATCCCAGGAAAGTAGCAACAAGGGTTATAACAATTATAAACACTTTTGAAACAAAGGTTGCTGTTGTTTGCCTTTCGGCTTTTCCCAGTTAGGGGTCGCCACAGTGGAACTCCGGTCCGCTAATGATTGACAGTAGATTTTCACAAACGCAGAGGTGCCAGCTCGACATCCAACCTTCAACGAAGGCACGCCCATTTACGCACATCTTTCGAACACCCACCCAACCACGGGGAGGACATGCAGACTCCACACAGAAGGTGCTCCCACACTCCAGCTGAGAATCAAACGGGAGAACCTCTTGCTGTGAGGCAACAACGCTACCGCTGCACCACAGCGGATCAGTATGTGTCACAAAATCTTCTAACCAGTAATATCACAAACATTCACAGTCTCAGCTGGTCATTTGGGAGAATTACTTTACCAACAGTTTGCTTTGAAAGGTTTTTCTATAATGGTGCCACTGTTTCAGATTCCCATTATACTTACAGTCTGGAGAAAGACTTGGGTAATTCACAACCTGCAATTAACAGTTCAACTCAGCTGGATATTCCACAACCTTTTTCAATATATAGAAAAATCTTTAAAGTGCTGGAACTGAAGCTAAATGTCTGACAAGTACTAACTGCAGCCCTGACCCAAAGTGCAGTTCCAAACGACAACAGCGGGCAAAGAAAACTATTCATGATCCTATGATCAATTTGTTGAACAAATCAGACTTTTTTGTGATGATTATGTTCCTCTGAGAATCCACTTAACAGTTTTTGATATGTGAAAATCTAGGCAGGATTTAAATGCTAGCTATATCCTGTAACTGAGGCTGTAAGCACACCACTGAACCCAGTATTGCAGTAGCCCTTATACTTCCCCTGTTTTATTACTCCTGTTACTTTACTATTTTGCTGGGTACCTTTTAAACTGCTTTGCATAGCTTAATTTTCCTCTCTCTAAGACAGTCACCCTACTGGTGTTTATACTCCCTTTCTTCTATATTAAGCAATTAGCCGACATTTCTACAGAATATTAATACAGGCTCCCCTGCTTACCTATAGCTTACATATTGTTTTTTTGGTCTCCGCACATTTCTAAATACCAAAAAACACCATACAAGCACGAGGTAAGACTGTTTTTAGTGTAGTCAAACAAATAGTCACTATTCATCACAAAAACTTCTTCAGAAACATTTTATAAAAACACTCTCTTCATTGTAAATAATATCAATTAAATGACCAATCATTTCTTACAACCAATTATGCAAAACAGGTTTCAAAATGCAATTTACACTTTATTAACCACAGCGTCACTTTCTCAAAAGGAAAACTAATACTTCCTGATGATCAGGCTCCTTTCTTTTAAAAAACACCTAACTGTATCATTTACACACAGAGAAGCATGGGCATGTTTAAATGTTTGGGGTGCAAAGCTTGTAGATTCATACACAAAGGTCCATATATTTTTTAATACATTTAGAACATATTATTACAGTTCATGGTAGGTTGGATTGTGGAACTAGTGGAATAGTGTATGTAGCTTTGTGCTCATCATGCCAAGCCTGCCCAGCCTTTTACGTTTGAATGATTACAAGAAGTTTGAGAAAGAGTATTCAAGAGCATCAGTATGCAATTAAAAGCAAAAATGATAATAATGTTTTATACAAGCATTCTACTGAATGCTCAAATTGGAAGAAATTCACTTTATCATAGAAGTAGTCAGTCAAGACCCAAGGGGAGGTAATTTTAAGAATTTAGTTGAGCAAAAAGAAGCTGAATGGCAGTTAGATCATACCTCTTATATTTCACTAGGTTTAAATGATACAGTTAACATTAGGTGTTTTTTTTAACAGAAAGGAGAGTGACCATCAGAAAGTATTAGTTTTCTTTTTGAGAAAGGGACTCTGTGGGTTGAAGTGTAAATTGCATTTTGAAACATGTTTTGCATAATTGGTTGTAAGAGATGATTGGTCAATTAATAGATATTATTTATAATGAAGAGAGTGTTTTTATAAAATGCTTCTGAAGAAGTCCTTGTGATGAATAGCGACTATTAAAGTTTGACTACACTAAAAACAACAGTTAGTCTACTTATGCTTGTTTTTTTTTTTTTTGGTATTTAGTTTTTTTTCCCATCACACCTTGTCTGGCCGTTTCTGTTTTTTTGCTCCACACATTTCTGCTTTTGCTCTGGCCCGCTCTGTTCAGGCTCACTCCGCTCCCCTACCCTACTCCCATTCCCACCCACCTCCCCTACCCTACTCCCATTCCCACCCACCCCCACTTCAGTTAGTTAAGAATCAAACGGTGATGAACAAACCAGAACTGCGCACACCTGTGGTAGTCTAGGTAGATGAATAAAGCCAGCCAATAAAATAAACTCTAAAAACCAAAGTTTATTTAATGTCAAGTGCTTTCGTCCCCTAAAATTAGAACTTCATTCCCCTAACTACAGTTGCCTTAGGACAGACAGACCACATAAAAAAGGTGGTGGCGTCATCTTAATTTATCCAAATACCTTCATTGTAGTTTAACATAAAAAACCTATCCCACAATTCTCCATGCAGAGATACTAGTGGCCTTCCTAAAACTGAATAACTGTAAAAATCTTTGTATCTTGGTCATATACATCCCCCTGGGCAACAACATTCCTATACTTGAAAATATTCTCGCCTGGACAACTAATAATATTAAAAACTATCATCCTAGGGGACATTATCATCAAGTGGCATGACAGTTCAAATCAAGACACCATTACCAGCATTAATCTATACAATTATATATAGCTAATCACCTATATAACCAGACCCAACTATAAAAATGACAAAGGTTCAATCCTTGACTGGATCCTGGTTACTGACCCTAACAAAATCTCGTTCTGTGGCACACTACATAATGGTATTAATGACCACTCACCAGCCTTCAGAATACGTAACACCACCCTAATTCTAAACCAGCACCAAGTCAAGCATACCAGGGACTTATCTCATTTCTCCCTCACCACCTTTAATGAAATCTTACAAAGTATGACCTGGACGCCATTAAAATATCTCCCTCTCAATAATGGTGTTAAATTTTTCAATTCAACATTTCTTAAGATCTTATACAATGTAGCCCCACCTCGACTAAAAAGTTAAGGCAAAACATGCCAATTGGCTTACTACACACACAAAGCAAATTATGTTTGCTAGAGGTAAAGTCTGGAAAGCTTGGCAAAAAAACAAAAATCCATCCGACCTCACTCAATATAAACAGCTATGCAATCAGGCAAAACGTCTAGAGATTAAAAATAAAAAAAGAACATTTCCAAAGTCTTCAAGAGCAACACAAACAAAACCCTAAAAATGTCTGGATTGCACTTAACTCCCTACTTCATTCAGGTACAAACAATAATCCTTGCCAAAATCCAGACAAAACTCCCACTGAGTTAGCCTCTCTCTCCAATTCTAACTTCACTGACACCATTGCAAAGCTCACCTCTGCCTTCCCACCAATAAACCCCAAACCACCTAATATTCCTTCATCACTCACCCAAACTACCTCTCTACTTTCACATTTCACACCTATACCTACTTGCACTATAAAAAAAACTCATTCAGAAAGTCAAACCTTATACTAAAGCACCAGACAATTTACCTTCTGAGTTTCTACAACTAACTGCAAGCTCCACTGCCAAGCCTATCAGCATACTCCTCAATAGATCCATTAAGGAGTCCATCATACCACATGTATGGAAGAAAGCATTTGTTCTTCCTGTATACAAAGGTGGCAACAACTCTGATATCTCTAACTTCCCATCAAAAACTATCCTCTCCCCCATTTCCACAATATTAGAAAAATGCATAAATGCTCAGCTTCTCAAACATTTTGTTAACCAAATCCTCTCATATCTTTTCTGGACACAGTAAACAGGGCTCATGCCGCAGGTTACTCAGTTTCCTCACTCTTCCTTGACCTCTCCAAAGGCCTTTGATATGGTCTCCCATCCTGTCGTACTTATCAAACTCTCCAACTTGGGTATCTCTCCCTCCCCCACCCTAGACTGGTTCTCTATCTATCTCACGGACAGGCAACAATCCACAAAATGGCAACAATCCTGCTCACAGTTTCTCAAGACACCTACAGGTGTACCCCAGGGATCGATACTAGGTCCCTTCCTGTTTAGTATATTCTTCAATAACTTCCATACCACTCTTACTCATGGCACTGCTATCCAATATGCTGATGATCCCCACAATCTGCACTGCCAAATCCATTTCGGAGTTGCAACGTCTTACCCAAGATGCCTTTGCAGTTACCGAAACTTGGATGTCAAATAACCATCTCGCTCTAAACCCCAATAAAACTAAACTTCTAATATCGACCCCCCCCAAAAAAAAACTCTCAACAGGAATGAATTCTCTGTCCAATCCCTAAATACTATCACTGAAGTCGTTCCAAGTACTAAACTGCTAGGAGTCACCATTGCCGAAAATCTAACATTCGACCTCCATAGCCACACATCATCAAAAAAAACATCAGAAACTAGGTATCCTTTACAGACACAATCACTTCCTTAACTTCACTGCTAAGAAAGCTCTAGCCTCTTCCTTTCTGCGTCCATCTCTACTATATGGTGCTCCCATCCTCACCAAAACAGTCTTCCCTGAAAACCAAACTTGACTCATGCTACAATAAGATTGCCAAATTTGTAACAAACTCAAAATATTCATCCCATCACTGCTTATCTCTATGTCAACTAGACTGGCTTGAACTGCTACATTTCCCCACATATCTATAATTAACTACTGCACACAAATTTATATACAAACCATCAACGTGCCCTTCTCTTTCCACCTTATTAACCACATATCACCCCAACAGACCCCTTAGATCTGAAAACAAATTGCTGCTGAAAGTTGATAAACCAAATTTCTCAGCTGGTCAAATGCTGTACTCTTTTACTGTCTCAAAAATCTGGAATGCCCTCCCACCTTCAATCATAACCATTAGTAATCCTACTCTCTTCAAGACGTCCCTCAGAAAACATCTTTCTTCTCTACGGCACTGTACATGTGCCAAAATAAAACCTCCTTAAAAACCTGCCTCCTTCACTATAATCCTTTCATCATTCCATCACAATACTCGTACAGCTTTACCACTCCATCTTGCCATAACTGCATGAGCTCTTACTCTGCCTTGCTAAATCTTGGCTAATACCAACAAACCAATAACAATCAGACAACTCCGTCATCAATGTTAATAATTCTAAACGATGTTGAAGTGTAAAAATATGTATATAAGACTAACTGTTGAGATTATACTATCTTCAAAGCAGTGTGGCTGTACATACTTTGTTAATTTCTGATATTTGACACTACTGTAACTGCATTTTACTCTATACTGTGTGTTATTTTTCTTGCATGGTTTGGTAATATATGTGGAGCTTTTCTCCTATTGGGCTCACTAAGGCCCAGTAAACCTTCATGGTAAACAAATGCAATAAAGTTCCATCATTAAATCTTTGACATAGCCCTCCATCAATGTATTTTACAGATGTCTCTTCAAAGAAAATCCATCACCATCCCAAAAAAAACCCCACATAAGTGTGTAACATGAAGGCTGTATTTTATTTTCCGTATTATGACAATCTCACTGCTTAAAGGTACATCAGGTGTAACAGACACATTTCAAGCAATGATAGTGCCTTGTAAGCATGGAAAATGCTAAAAATACAAAATGGTAAACATCAGACTTGTGTGCTCTTAGTCAAATAGTGGCAGGAAAGGAACTCAGGACATAGGTATGGATGAACAAATGACTGAATAAATAAACTGGAATGGTTATCTTTTACTTAACAAATTAGCTTCTCTAGGCAAGTGGTGTCTTTTTAGGGGAAACAAGGTGGCATTCATACTAACAAGGGTATACTGGCCAAGGCAACAGGAACTGTACTTTTTTTTTTCACCAAGTGCTGTGGAATCTTTTGCATCTACTTAAGTTACCACCCACTCAAGCAGAAGGGACCTTGGTTTAACATCTCATTCAAATGAGTAAGTGGAAAGATCCGAAAGGAGGGCAGTTCCAACATCATCTACAACTACTGCCAGGTTAGCACAAACATGACAAAGTTTTATAAACAATTACCTGCTAAATAACATAAGGAAAACATCTCATAGTAAAAATACTGTTAATAATTAAAAAGTGAATATACCCTGCTCAACCAGAGAAAAAGGAACATGGTTCTGGCACTGCATTTCACAAAACATACAGGAACTATCCCCTCTACTACTGTGACAATCTCATTCTTTTTAAACATACTTGCGTTTGACATCAAAGTCCAAGACCCGGATATAATCAACAAGAACTGCAAAGGGACCATCAGCCAAGTGTGTAGTAGACTGTCGAAGGATCTGGTTCAACACAGTCCGATGAGTTTCTGTAAGAATTATTAAAAGGAAAATTAAATTTCTTTTAAATGAACAGCTTAACAGGTACTGACTACAAATAAAGGAGTAACACGTCTATAAACACATGCATTTGAACAGGTATTACAGCACTTTTCAAATAGTCTTAATCATAAAATTACTCAATTTAGACTATTTAATTAATGACCTGCACGGCTGCCACTGTGAATAGAACATACGATCATAAATTGGACAGCTTAATGATGCCATGAACTAAGCAGCTCAAATCAAACAGCCATACTTGCATTCCTGTAGGGAGCAAAGCTCACCCTCAAAGCAGATTGAAGTCTTCTTGCACAGACAGCTTAATATACACAACTTTACAGCCACTCCACCCTGATGTGTGCACAAGGGGGCTGGTTGAGGGGGAACAGTGTCAAGGTTTCAGTGCTGGCTCAACCTTCTCTTAGTTAAAAGTGTCAATCAGCCACTTTTGCTGTCAAGCATCTGACTCCTGTTACCACTTCAGATGGAAAGGGTGATGGCTGATCTACTTATCATTTGAGTATTTTTCCATTCAAGCCTGCTTCTGTATTATGTAAAGACCAGATATGATACAGTGACCTGACAGCATTTATAGATGTATCCTCCATCACATAAGTTCAGTTTCACTTTGAAAACTCCCAGTCACACATTTTTTGAAAGGAATGCTTGCTCCTACATCTGTCATTATCAGTCCAAATCAGATTATTTACTTCAGCGTGCTTCTTTCTCATCACATAAATTAGCATGACAATGTACCACCAGTGGAATAAGGGTCCAAAGAACAGATTGTTCCTCCCACGTCTCTGGCAATAACAGGGACAAGCATAAGCAGCAGAAAAACCAATGAGGCATCCCCTCCTTATTTTCACAGGAAAAATAGCATGCTGCACACAAAGATCCTGCTCTAGCAATAACCTTTTAAGCTCTTATATGAAAAATACAACTAAACAGCCTACTTATGACAGTTCACCATCTGTAACATTTTGTATAACCAAGACATTTCGGAAACATGAATCCAAACCTTACCTCTCAACCTGTTGGATCAAGAAATCTGGACAAAGCCATAAATAATGGGGGACAAAGGCCCAAAAATAGGGACACTTAAATACTGCTCTTAAAAACTTAGAAAGTTGAGAGAACAACAGGTTTTGCATTAGCATGTATTTTCTGAAGGGTATAAAGTCTGAAACTACTTCAACCCTCAATGATTTGCCACAAAAACCACAATAAGAAATGGACCAAAAATATCTGGACATTCTGTGAAAATCTGTACAGCTGAGAGGTATGATCCAAACAACTGTGAAGATAAACTTGAGTGACACCCAATTAATAAAGCATATTACTTTCTGCTAAACTCAACTCAGACAATGGTTTTCCTGCCTCAGTTGAATTTACAGTACAGTTGCAAACTATAGAAAAAAATAAAAAGTAATATAAAAATGACCAAAAATTATCTGATTATAAAATGTCCACTTCTTGGGCGGCCACGGTGGTGCAGTGGTTAGCATTGCCGCCTCACAGCAAGAGGTTCTCCGGTTCGATCCTCGGGCTGGGGTGCCTTCTCTGCGGAGTCTGCATGTCCTCCCTGTGGTCGCGTGGGTTTCCTCCGGGTGCTACGGTTTCCTCCCACATCCCAAAGACATGCTGCAGGTGGATTGGACACTCTAAATTGGCCCTAGGTGTGCATGTGAGTGTGCCTTCTGTGGAAGGTTGGGTGCCGGGCTGGCAACTCGACACCGTAAAACTCCACTGCCGATCAATGTGCAGACAAGGTGCTCCGCTGTGGCGACCCCTAACCGGGAAAAAGCCGAAAGAAGAAGAAGATAAAATGTCCACTTCTTACCACTAATATTGAGAGGATTAATCTTAAAATGAGTAAAAACCTTCTTTCACTGGCACATCATAGCAGTTTTTTTTGTGTCCTTTAAACTCTGTGGATGCAGGAACTTTCTCTCTCTCTGGAGAATTAGAATCCTATTATCATAATCTGACAACAACATGTAGATTTCTACTTTTCAGGGCAACCCAAAGAGCATGGCATGGTCAGAACATGTGGTCTTGACTATGATGGAAAAGCAGCATTTTACTTTAATCAAAGAGTACTAAGAAAAAATAAAGTACTTCAAGGTATGTGCAATAGAGAATGAAACATGGTTTTCCTCTTCTTTTTTTAGTTATATAACCCTTTAAGGGCAAGAACGGAAGACTTACCAGCAAATCTTAAAAACTTCTGGGTGTCAGGAGGAAGACTTGAGGAGATGTGCATACATGATGGTTCCCTGGAGAAGAATGGATCGACTGAGGAAGGAGTGGCTGGGGTCAGTGGAGCAGGAGACAAAGGTAGAGGCTCATCCTTTATGTGAGACAGCTGATTCTCCCTACTGTCCCGTGTTGATTGTTTGCTTTCCCGTTCTGTGGCATGTACAAGGAAGAAGGCTTCCACAGCAGGTTGCAACACTAAAAGGAAAAAAAAAGATATACAAACCATTCCAGGTTAAAATAACTCTTGCTTGTAAACTGCAGTTTAATTTTGCACAAAGTATGGCACTCTCGCACAGTTCTAAGAAAATGCACAACATACACTGGTTTTAAGGCATGGTAGTCTAAAAACAGAAAATATTAATACACAAGTTAACCAAGCCATCAAACACAGGAAAAAAAACTTCTACAGTGCAAGCAGCAGCATGTGCAAAGAAAACAATAACTTACTTATAAACTCTACCTTTTCCAACAATCTAGGTCAAGCAGTAAAATGGTCAAGCAGAATTACAGTAACAATACAATGAAGTTACAATATAAACCTCTCCACATCTTGTCTTCTTGATCCATTAATTTCCACACAAACTGATGAAAATGTGAGGCCACACCAGACCAAACTGACTTGAGGAAATAGTTGAGGGGTGAATTAGCCAATATTGTGCTAGACAGTCAAGAGGAGAAGGTTAAAACCTGTACTACACCTCAAGCAACACATAGCCCTTCAAAACCCACACCATCAACACCCACACATAGCAACACCAAACCCACATATGCGGAGACCCTTAACATTGACCTGCCCAAGCAACAAGGACTTCCAAAGCTGAAATGCAAACACCAGTCACAACCAAAGTGACACACAGCTCACAACACCAGTGTGTCACCCAACCTCAGCCCCTACGGCAAGACAATGTACCCAACAGTTTAGTCATAGGTGACTCTATAGTCAGCCACATTGCTGTCCCACTCACAAGGCTGAACAAGGAGGAAATTACAGTCAGCTGCCTGTTGGGTGCCAGGATCCTCCACATAACGCATGCACTCAAGTCACTCAACAACAAGTACAAATACGACTCTGTCACTGTCCATGTTGGAGTGAATGACTTGAGAAGTACCTCCCCTGGACTACATGAAGAGATACATGGAAGAGCTTTCGGATCCATGTGGCCCAGGCAGGTATGACCCTAGCCCAGAGTAACATCCTGCCTTTCCCAGAATGATACCACAGTATAAGGACAAAACAACTGACGTCCACACTGGCTAAGCTTCTGGTGTCATTCAAAGGAGATCCAGTATCTGTCTGCCTGGGACGACATGATCGGCAAACCACGGTACTTTGCCGAGATGGTCTGCACCTGTCGCCCCTGGGAGTCAGGTCACCAGCTAAAGCTCTTGCCACCACTATAATTCCTTTTTTAGGCAAGGTTCAAAGGACAAAACCACCACCATAACAGATACAAGCATGCAAAATCTAAAGGTAATGCTTCTCAATGCTATAAGTCTAAACCTCAAAATGCACTCTCTTGAGGCACTCCTAAAAATGGAGAACATTGATATCTGTGCAGTAACTGAGACTTGGTTCAAGACTCCACAGAGCACCCCTGCAATACCAGACTACAACTCTTACCACACTTTTCGGCCACAAAACCAAGACCGAAACACTAAAGGTGGAGGCGTGTCCATATTCACACCTCCAGGCTAGTTGCCCAACACAATGCATCTGAAATCTTCCAGGTGCAACTAACACCAAGTAAGACTGCAATCCAAATAGTAGCTTGCTACAGATCCCCCACCATGCCCCAAGATTCTCACTACACCTGTCTAAACATACTGGAAAATATTAAGATACAACCAAACACCATAACACTGGGTGATTTCCACTACCCTGCCAATAACTGGGAAAACTACTCTGGTACCAATACCTTTCCCAATGGTTCTTGGAATTCATAAATTCCAATGCCCAGGGTCAACTAATCCATTGTCCCACCATGGGCTCCAATATTCTAGACCTGGTCATTACCAACATGGGAGATACATGCTCCACACCAGTGGTCACCTCCTCATTGGTCACCTCCTCATTGGTCAGGCCTGACCATAACCTAATCACCCTTGACATCCACATCAAACCCCCACACCCCAAGTAAGGGGACCTTCATAAAAAACTTCTCCAAAGCCAACTTCATGTCACTCTAGTCAAAAGTGACAAACTTCATGACACCCATGCAGACGGGAGCTGAAAGTTCGACTGCTGAATCCTACACTAAGGCACTGCACGAGCACATCCACTCATGCATGAACTGTGCCACCAAAACAGAACCAAGAGGCTCTCCTCCAAAAAAAAGGAAGCCAATTTGGTGGCCCACCGCCATAAACAAACTATACAACAGAAGGGAGAAACGGTTGCAGAAAAGAGGAAAATCCCAGGATGCAAACAACTTCCTTACTAGCCTCAGTAAGAAGCTGAGATTCCTCAAAATCCTCCAAAGCCAGTTACGAAAATAAAATTGCGAAAGTTTCCAAAGACAACCACAAGGCATTCTATAGTTACGTCAAGAAATGTAAATGGCAATGCTCAGATCTGCTCTGAGCTACAACAGAATTGCATTAAATATACTGATCCCAAGGATATTGCCAATATCCTGGCAGATCGATTTAGTGCCAACTTCACCTCCCTCTCATCCCCTAAAGGGCCCATCTCAATACCAAAAGATTGCCAAATTCCTGTATTCATGACCACACAGGTAAAAACCGCACTCTCCAAAGCTAAGAATACAGCATCCATGGGACCAGATGACATCCTGGGCTGTGTACTACATGAACTACAAAATGAACTGGCACTTCACCTAAGTGTCACGTTTAATCATAGCCTCACCTCAGGCTTCGTGCCCACTGAGTGCTGCACAGCTACAATTATCCCACTCCACAAGAGGGGATCCACCTTGGATCCCGGGAACTACCGTCCCATCAGTCTGAAGAGCCTGATCTGCAAGGGCATGGAACGCATTATCATGGAACTTATAAACAAAGACATTGGCAACCTTAAACACAGGACCCCACCTGTCTCCTAAACCTGACTTCTTCAAATCAGTCTTCAGAGCTGTCCACACAGCCCATGTGGACCACGCCAAGGCCTTCGACACCACCCCCCACTCTGAAATCATTGATAAACTTACTAAGCTGGGCATAAATCCCCAAGTCACTTGATGGGTTGCCAACTGGCTTACTGACAGAACCCATACTGTAAAAGTAGCCGACTCTAAATCCAGCTCCAGACAAGTGACAAGTGGAATACCTCAGGGTTCAGTCCTGGGACCGTTATTGTTTGGCATCTACTTCTCTGAAGTACAGGCCAACACTAAGGGACTCTAGCTAACAAAGTTCGCAGATGACTGCAAACTGGGAGCCATTGTTAAGTGGATATTCTATAAAAGAGCCTTACAGAAACAGATGCTTGGTGCCAGAGCCATGGGCTCAAGCTTAATGCCAAGAAATGTATAGTTATCCCATTTGGGAAAAACCATGTACCCATGAATTACCACATAGGTGGCAGTACACTAAACACCGAATGTGTGATGAGAGACTTAGGGACACAGGTGGACAGTGGTCTCACAGTCGATAACCACATCGCCACAACAGTCAGGAAATCCTTCTATGTGGCACACCTCATCACTAGGGCTTTTCATCCAGAAAAAAGGAGGTCATTGTCCCACTGTACTCATCCCTCATTAGACCCATTATAGAGTACAATGCCCCATTTGGTATGTACCTCACAAAACATCTGCAACAGCTGGAAAGGCCGCAGAAATACCTCACTAAAAGAATCACAGGCCTACAGCAGATGCCCTATGCTGACAGTCTAAAAAAACTCCAGCTATACTATGTGGCATATGGTCTACTCAGAGGCAATCTCTGCTTAACATACAAAGCCATGTCAAACCCTGAGCTGTTGGACATGCTCCACAAGGAAATCCCAAACCCTCAGAGCCACACGCTCCAGGGATCTAAACCTTGTCATCAGAATGAACAAAACATGCTGGAGAGATGGGTTCCTGACCCACAGACTCCCCATGCTCTGGAATAGACTGCCCATACATGTCAAGCAGAGTGCTTCCTTGGCCCTCTTCAAAAGGAACCTTGATGATTGGATGGGAGATAGGAAATTCACCCCGGGGATCAAGTCAGTCGCCCTACTAGACAGGGGTCGTGGGAAGAAATATCCAGGGAATTGTTATGGATAGGCTTGTATAGGCCCTACGGCCGACAGCCTAGTACCAACCTATGAACCTATGTGTCAACATGGATTAGTACCTTACTTTCATTATCTGAGGAAAAAACGTGAGAAAAGCTAAGACTCGAGACAAATTTGAAACCAGGACAAATCTCTCTCTCTCTGTCATATACTACACAATTAAGTCCAAAGAAAAAGTATACATATTTATGTGTACTTACACAAAAATACAAAATCACTGAAAGGATGTTGCAACAAAAAAACCTCACCTCTAGTGTACAGCTATGACACTGAATCCTGACATCTGGAAAACTGAATGGCTGGAAATCTGGACTTGTATATGCTGAAGTCCAAGACTGATATTTCTTGGAATATTCCATTTTCTTTTAGATAGAATGATACTGGAGTTGGTATATACAAGCTCGGGGCTTGCACTCCAAGGAAAAAGAAGTTTAAAGTAGAAAAGCAATGTTCGACATTCACTCATCTGAATTTTAGGTATTTTTATTTTCTCCATTTTGGTACTGAGTGTTCTAAAAATTTCAATAGTAAGTCCACTCATTGAGACAAATGAAAGGCAGCCCAGTAGCTTTCACTCTGGCTACATAGCTGGAGTGAAAATAATCCTATAGCGATGTTCCAACTGCATGAAAATGACAAGCTAGCTGAGCTTCTACAACAGTAAGATTCCAAAGAAAAACATTCCATAAATCATAAATGCTGCTTGAAGTAAAACACACAAGCTCTCTTCATAAAAAACATTGTACACAACTGAAGACAATCAACTAAAATTGAAAAATATGCACTTACCGCAACAAAAGACATACATAGCTATGTTTCATCCTCCTCAGCCACTAGAACAGAATTATCTTTTAATCTGCCAAGTATAGATAAAACTTTCCCAGGATTCAGCTCCTCCCCTTTTACTAACAATATAATGTGCCTCTCCATCTTTTCCCAACCAACATCATGATGAGCTCTCCCTCTGCCAAGGTGGGAAGAGAAGGTGGGAGATATTGAGGATGATGAACCACAATCATGTACATCTATCATTATGGAAAATACAGAAAATGTATATCTGACAATGGTCCAATTCATCTTCCACAAGCATTAGTAGAGTCTGTCCAGAAGATCTGGTCTTACAAAAGCATTCCCTGAGTAACTCTGGCTCCAAAGGAAGACTAAGATCTAGACACCACTGTGACGAACTGAAATGCTGCCAGCCAGCTAGCTGGAATTTTGGAAATAATTATACGTCATTTGTGAATATTAATATGATCCATAGGTTTGTCTTACAAATGTAAGAGAGCTATAGATAGATATATGTTATGTGTATTTTAAATTACTGGTGCAAACGTTTGTGTTGAACTGTATGTTCTGTACTGAGCTTCAAGAATGTAACCACAGTGTACTCTATTGGAAAAGAACAGTTAACTTGCACACTATGGTGGCAGCTGGTACTACTTTATAGTCTGGACAGAAGGGGGCATAGCTAGTAAACCTGTGCCAGCCTTTCCCAGGTGTGTGTGTTTGTATATCAATCAAATCTCAAGCCACCCTTATTTATTAGCTATTTTAAGGCCCTTACCAAAAGAGGCCCAATCTTACCGTGTAATGTTACTATTATCCAAATGGTAAGTGCGACCAAGACTTGCAAGGCTATTTACGACTGGCCTCTACAGTATCACCAAATACATATGCAAGTACTCTAGTACTCTAAGAGCTTAAATATCTCTAAACAAACCAGACACAATTAAAAGGTTTAAATATATTTAATAATAAAATAGCAAGACAATACTCAATCAACACAGTAATTACAGAGTTCAGAATCACAATAAATATTTTAAAACAACATTGCGGGACAGTCTCAAATACAGAAAACATCTAAACTAATTTTTACTATATTCCTGTCTATATCTACGAGAGATTACTGTACCCTGATGACTTACTATTAGCAAGGCAAGTGCTGATGAGAGGATGTTTCCAGTTCCAAAGACAAATACAAAATGCACAGTCTCTGAGAGAGTTCCCAAATTAATATCAAAACATTACTGCTGGGTCAGCTGGATGACATCACTATTTGTCACCTGCCTTCAGTTCCCAGGCTAACAGATACCAACAGAATTTTAGCATCTCTGTATGAGAGGTACATATCTCTCAGAAGTCTGTCTAGAACTAGAAGTCTTAAAACAGTTAAACTCTTTTACATTTTAAACCTAGCAATTATTTCTGTTTTAAGACAATAGAAAGAAACCTCTAGCTGTAGGCATCTGTCTCCTTCAGTAAAGCTGAGAGATGAACACAATCGTAAAACAATTCACTTATTTTCTTAGAGTTTGCAAGTTAACTCTGTTCTTTTCCAGTAGGGTACACTGCGGTTACATTCTTGAAGCTCAGTACAGAATATACAGTTCAACAAACACTTCTGCACCAGTAGTTTAATATACACATAACATATACTTCTCTTACATTTGAAAGACAAGCCTATGGATCACATTAATATTCACAAATAACATAATTATTTACAAAATTCCAGATAGCTGGGCTGGCAGTGTCACATTTTTATATAAATCATAGCAACATTTCAAGTGACAATTATTTACAAAATTCCAGCTAGCTGGGCTGGCAGCATTTTGATTTGTCACAACCACATCCAACTGGTAAACATCTTGTCAAAGTACCTAAAGAAGCCCAAGTTGCAGCTGCATACATCATCCATGGAGGCACTCTTGAAAACGGCTTGTAAGTTCGCTACAAGTCACAGTGGAGTCGGCCCTTGGCTCAACTGGCAATACACCAGACCAAACACTTGAGGAAATCAGGCTCTGCTCACGATACAACCGAAGTTTATTAAATCCACAAAAAATACATAAAGCTTTTTTGTGGATTTAATAAACTTCGGTTGTATCGTGAGCAGAGCCTGATTTCCTCAAGTGTTTGGTCTGGTGGATAGTTCGTATTTTACACTTGCGTTCCAGTTTACTTGGTTTTCGTTTCAACTGGCAATACCTTATTTGTTGTAACAAAATCGGATACAGATTGACAGTCACTTTAAATTGAATTTGGAAGCTCTTTTTCATATCTTGTGCAACTAGCTAAGTGGACAACTGCATACCGTATATCCCTCTGAAAGTTTAGATAAGGTGGTTTAACCCACAAGGCCTGAAGCTCAGAAAGTTTTGCTGAAATAACAGCTACCAAGAAGACATCTAAGAAAAACATTTTAACTTTGCTGTATAAGCTGGTTCAAATGAGAGTAGAAGGTCAAAAACAGATAACATAGTAGGACCCCCCCCCCCATAAGCAATCAATATTCTGGGGGAAAAAAGGATTTATAAGCCTTCAGGAAGCCAAGGAAGAATTTCAAAACTTTATTAGAGATATCAGCCATATGAATTTGAGCAATAACTATAAGAACCAGAGCTGAAAAGGGACCCAACTTTTAATCTGATGCCAAATATTAAAAAGGCATGCATTTCTTTCTTTACGTTTTCTGGGCATTGGGTTTTTGGGTGGAAACAAGGATATGTATGGCCCTATCATGAGTAAGATTCATCCCTGGACATCAATGGAACTGGAAATATCTAGTAGCTAACAACATGCAGGCCTGGGTAAGGTTTGACAAACAAATTACTCAGCAAGGTCTTGATGGGTCTCAAACTTAAAACTTCTCCAGAAGGTAAGGCCAAAGCAAGAAGAAACAGATCTCTTGCAGTCAAAAAGAATCTAAGAGACTGACCCTGGCCTTGCTCAATTATGCTCTCTCTATAAATCTTGGACTGCAAGGAAGGGAGAAAATATGTAGAGACCTGGAGATGACTTCTGAACTAAGGTGTACCTGGGCTGCTGTCCTGGAAGGGGAATCAAAAGTTGCTGCACTGGCCTGGTCAGGAAAACAAAAAGGTTGCATTCATGCTTCTTCTATTGGCAGACGACAAGACTTCACTACAGTGCATGTGAAGGAACACTTATTTTTTAAAGAAAAAACTTTACTTAAATATCACAAACCACACTGACAATTGTAATCACAAATGTTACACATCACATATAATCTTCTGTACAGTCACTGTCAATCGAACATTACATAGGTCATTCAATTCCTATCTTCTCTTAAACCTCATTCCTCCTCCAAAATATCTGAGGTATTAATTAGCAAACATCTGCTACGTCTGTCTGCTAGGCATAGGTTCATACTAGGCTATCTGCCCTAGGGCATTTATAAGCCTAGCCAGAGTGTATTTGGCTTTCGCCACCCTTTTTAAAATAATTTTGCTATGCCCTTTTTCGAGGTTAGTATACTGTGCCTCTGATAACAGTGACACAGAAGTGATACCCGGGGTAAACCTACGATCTCCCATCCACTCATCAAGATTCCTCTTGGAGAGTCAATGAGGGAATCTGCCTAACCTGGACTGGGATTTTATTCCAGAGTGAAGGGAGCCTCTGGGTTATGAATCTGTCCCTCCAGCATGTCCTATTTATTTCAGTGCTTAGGTTCAAGTCTCTGGAGCGCGTAGCTCTATGGGATTTGGATTTTCTGAGGCTGCATGTCCATTAATTCCGGGTTGGACATGGCTTTACACGTCAGGCACAGATTGCCTCTGAGCAGGCGGTATGCCACTGAGTAGAGCTGGAGTTTCTTTAACCGGGCAGCATATGGCATCTGTTTGAGCCCTTTGATCCTCTTGGTGAGGTACTTTTGGGGTCTTTCTAGTTGCTGCAGGTGTCTGGTAAGGTACATCCCAAAAGGGGCATTGTCCTCAATTATGGGCCTGATGAGGGATGAGTAAAGAGGCACGATGACCTCCACCGATCTAGATGTGAATCCCTTCATGATTAGGTGGGCTATATAAAATGTTTTTCTAACCAGTTTGGCCACATGGTTGCCAAATGAGAGATTGCTATCAACTTGGGTCCCCAGGTCCCGATTACCACCTATTTGGTAATTTGTGGGCACTTTGTTTTTGCCAAAGGGGATGACTATACACTTTTTGGCATTTAGCTTGAGGCCATGGCTCTGGCAGCTACCAGAAACTTGGTCAAAGGCATGTCTCATTCCCAAACTTCATCAACATCTGGATAAGAGAGGCAGGACTGAGTCCCCCTTGTTTGATGGTATACCAAACCACAATGCAATCATCTCTAAAGGAAAGAAATCCTGAAATGCCTTCCGAGTAAAAAGGGCGACATCTCCAGGTTGATATGTAGGTTGGCCTCGTTTTGTCGCCAAGTACCTTAGACTGTCAGGATTGATAACACCCTCCCAACCTTAAGGCTGAAGCATCTACAGTTACAATAACTTGGGGCACGAGATTTGGAAAGAGCTGCCCAGAGAAAGATTGAAGTCAATAAGCCAATACCTCCTGGTGACTGACATGTTTTAGAAATTGCAGTATGGTCTGACATATGGCTCAAACACTGCTCCAGAGTCCTCATGGTCCATTGGAGGGACTTTCCTATGACACACTAGGAAAGGCAAGAGAAATAAAGTGGATTCATTGAGTCACCACTCAGACATGTGACTGCAGACAAAGAGGAGGACTGGAAAAGTTTGGATACAACCTGCAAAACGGGAGTGAAAACTGGCCCTGTAAAGAAGAATTTCCAGAAAGTCTTGTAAAGAAGATCATTTGTAAGATTCTGCAAAATACATAGTTTTCCTATAGACTAGATTTGCTGAAGTAGAGAATCAGCTAGTAACAACTTCTGTAAGGCCAGAGAGGCAAAAAACCAGCTGCCCAGGTATAAGAAGGTAATGATGCTTTGCAGCCACTGGTTCGCTGCAACCACAGCTATTCACTAAGTATACAACCTTGAGGGCAGAGGATAGTCTAAAAAGGAAGAGGCTGAAACTGGTAATGACTGACACTGACTTAGTATAGGAAGCTCCTTGACCCTTTCTGATCGTGACACATAAATATGCATCTTGGAGGCACAGAGAGCTCATCCAATTTGCTCTAGACAGGAATGGAAGAAAAGACTGCACTATGACCACCTGGAACTCCTGTTTAGGCACTAAATTATTTAGGCCACTTAGGGAATGGGCCTGCTATCCTTGGTCTTCTTGGATGTTAAAAAGAACGTGGAGTAGAAGCCACACCCTCTATGGTCTGGTATGACCTCCTGGACAGCTCTATTTTGGAGGAGGCTTGGTGCTTCTAGCAGCCTGCCCTGTGTTGGAGGGGTAGGATACTGGAAAGTGGAAAGGAGTGAAGCTAGAGTGGGAGAGGAAGGGAATCACACACCTTCCGGACATTATGCTTAATATCCACCAGTAACATGCAAAAATCCTATGCTAGCAGATGGAGGAACAGATGGCTTACAAATGCCCCCTTAAAGCAGTTGGACGAGGATTCAGGGAGTCTGGTGCTGCTGCTTCTTGTGGACTGGGGAGCTATAAAACCCTTCACAGGGTTGTGAATTGTTACTGTTTGGGGTTATATGCAATGGAAGCCACCATGGCAGCACTTTTATTTTTCCACTACCTATTTTAAGCTTTGTTTGTTACTGTCCACATCTGAAACATTTCTGGCAATGCCCCATGTAGAAGCTATGTGCTGCCATAAACTTTCACTCACTTTCTTTGACCTTCAGTTTTGCCTTAATCCGAAGTCCAAAAAGGTAAGAAACACATAATACAGTATTAAGAATGGATGCCAAGAAATTTTCTAATGAGACATGGTGGGATACAGTTACTCTGCCACTAGTTATTCTCACATCATCCGCTGTCTCATGGGCAAGGTGCTCGAGATTTTTCACAGTATAAAGAATAGCTGCCCAAGTGGAGAGCTTCACACACAGCCCTTTACTAGGGAATATTTTTCCAGTATGTTAGACATCTTGTAAATAATGCTCCACTCGAATCTCAGCATCTCCTTTCAGTAACTAAGAATCGGAGTCAAAGCATCAGGTTCCTTAAACACTTCATTTGAGACCAGTACCATGATGTTGACTGTAATGGAAGGACCCAAAAAGGCAACAGCAGCAATCTGATTGCCTCCTACAGAATTTTCTCTGAATCAAAAGAGGGAGAATTTTAGCTAACCCTTCTTTTGCATCAGTCACAGAATCTCTTGAAACTTGGGGACATCAAGGGGTATGGGGGAGTCACCCTTACCTACGGTATCTGTATCTGGCTAGGAAGACTCCAACAGAATCCATGTGCTGCTTCTTGCACATCACCGTGGCAAGTCTCCTCAGTGGGACGCTATACTCCAGCTCAAAATCTCTGCTTTGCTTACAGGACTGATCTTCATAAATGCCAGTGCTGACAGGAGACTGGCACCAGCCTCTAGCACTGGGCCACTTGCTGGTAGCAGTGTTAATCATGGCCCCTGACAGTGCTGACACCAATGTTCACTGGTCCAAGGACAAGGAACTCCAACATTAAAAGTGACACTGAAGAGACTGTTACTGATTACTGGGCTACAGTTTGTGATTCCAGAGCTGTGAACATGAGATGGAGCTGATGCCAAATACACCAACTCCAATGATGGCACAAGAAAGGAAGAAACAAATCTCCATGGTGTTGGAGTCTGCATGGAACTGCGTAACCTTGACAAAATCAGTGCCAGCAGATGCAATGATTAACAGACCTACAAGAAATAATGAGGTGAAAAGACCTGGCATAAAGGGGACTTAGATAGGGAAGTACAGGGAAGGCCCATCTTGGATTCAAAAGAAGTGATCTCTCTTGTGACAACTGTATAGACTTTGGAATGTCTGTCTACAACCACATGCACATCCCACTTAGAGACCAGAGCCTTAACAGTGGATTCCCTTTCCTCCCTTCTGCAAACCTTTAAGGGAGGACAGGAAAACTAACTTGTCTATGGCTTTAGAAGGCTCTTTTGAGATGCAGACATACAGGGCTCCTTGGCATCCTCTCCAGGCAATAAACCTTTCATAATAAACTTATTTTTCCAATTTAATGTCTTCTTACCATCAAAGTTACTGCAAATCTCTCAGTCATCTTTTTCAGGTGACCAGCACTCAAGCACACAACGCATTTCACGTCTGTCCTCTAAGCAAACACTTCATACTCACAGAACCTGCAATTTTGGGAATCAAAAGCCTTATCCATAATTAGTGTGAAAGTACTATTCACACCAAAAAGCCACAGCCAAATACAGTGAAAAATCACTGGAAATATATACTGCCTTTTTAATAGATGTTCTCAAAACCTACAATAGAAACAAAAATGATTAAAACAAACAAGCTACCCCTAAGAGGAATAACTATGAAGAAAAACAGAAATCTCTCACCAAAAGAACCTTGGATCAAAATACACACATGACCTATTAAAGAAGAAACCAAACCTGCACCAAACAGGACTAAAGCAAATCCCAAGTAAAGTACAGAACACAGCTTGAGAAGCCTGGGGAAATTTTTATCTTCCCAATGCATGAGCAGCAAACAAGACCTGGAAAAAATGGTGATTTTCACAGGCTCAGTAAAAGGGGAGGAGTTGAAGCTAAAGGAAAGTTTTACTGTTGCCAAGCAGATATGATTGCTGATGTTTCACATTCCTAGTAGTCTAAAGAAGGCTAAACTACAACACATTAGGTCAACACATTACTCTTACAACAGGTCAACCAAAATAGCAAAACAAAATGATTTTTCAGACTTCTGAAAAATAAACAGCTCTTTACAAACACAACAATAATTACGGACTATTTTAGAAGGCCAAATCACAAAGAGGAAAGTAAAGGCTGTCACACAGATGATCCATGACCCATCAGAATCTGTGGCAGTCCGACAAAATGGTTTGCATTTCCACCAATCAACTTTTATCAATAACACAGCAGCAAAGAAATTCACTGAGACAACAAGAGCATTTCCTGATACATTCCTGTTGTAACTCTACATTTCCACAAATGCTCATTTTTAACGGTCTCCTGAACCTTGGACACGTGCACACAGCTGAGTACTTCAAAACTGCAACTCCTCATGCCTCTATAGTTTGGCAGGGAGTCAAATGCTTTACTGGTCCATTATCTCAGAAGCAGCTACCACTCTACTTGCTCTTGACTCACTGGATTTCATCAGTGGCTTCCTACAGCACAGCTCTTATTTCTGCCAAAGACTTCTGTCAGTGATAAAAAAAAAAAAAAAAAAAAATAATCAGAAAATATTGTATGGCACCATAACTGAAGCACCTTTGTGTTCCTTTTTTCTATGGTCCCATCACTGCTCAAGTGGTCTTCAATTTTGCTTTTGTTTATAAAGAACTCCCATTTTTAATTTATACAAATGTTTAGAAATTTTAATACCATAACAGGAATGGACTGCATTTCTAAGTCAGGATACAACTTAAGATCATGAAGTTAGTACTGTGTCCTTTTTTGATGCTTACCAAGAGTGTACTTCTCGCCACCCAAATGCACCCATAGCTATCTTTTTTGTTGTTCATATGGAATTGCCTCTATTGGTAACTTAGAAGTTTACTTAAATTTTTTTTTACCACCACCATTGCTCCTACTACTGCGGTGGTGGTGTTGCGGTAGCGTTGTCGCCTCACAGTGAGACTTTGCACGTTCGATTCTCAGAGCGTCTTCTGTGTGTCGACATGCGTGAATGGGCATTCCTTCGCTGAAGGTCGTGCATTAGGCACGGCAAACCAGCACGTAAAACTCTACTGCCAATCATTAGCAGACCGAATTTCTGCTGTGGCGACCCCTAACCGGGAAAAGCCAAAAGACAGTTTTTACCACCATTGCTCCTACTAATGGGAACACCTAGGTGTCTTTATACCACATTGCTCTCTCTCTGCCTGCATATCCTGGCATTTTATAACTTCTCTCAGTATGCTGGATGCTATTCGTCACTAGGTATACTTATTTTGATAATCAATGCTCTTTTGCTCTTTTTCCTTTAACTACAGTATCTGCTTTTTTTCCTTCTATAAGTACTGAATGACACTATGTAATTAGCACTTCTGCATTTTCTGTAATTCTTTGTGGTTCATGACTTGAATGCTTCTCAGACAACATGCGGTAGTGTTTGTACAATCCATAATCTAACCATCTATCTATAATAAAGGGGCTTCCAGTGTACAGACCCTTCATCCATAACTATATCACAATTAAGGTGATATGCATCTACTTCTATTTCTGTCCTACAGAACCTATATTTCATCCATAAAGTATATCACAATCAAGGTGATATGCAACTACTTCTATTTCTGTACTACAGGACATAAATTTATCTGTATTTCACACTTATAAATGAGCATCTACTTAAGTCCACGGTCTCAAATTGTCATTATTAACCTTTCATCTTTTGGTTTACATTTTCTTTCCCTTAATGACTCCTGTATCACATCTTGATCAGCATGGGGATGTTCATGCAGTTTCATATATTTACCAATACATTTGTGAGCTTTCTAATTCTCTCTCCTTTTTAGCTGGTCATGATCCTTATACTCTTTCCTTCTTTTGTTTTTGGCACTTTCTGTTGCTGTTTTATGTCCACTTCAGGCTTGATTTCCATACCTGCTCCTTTCTTAAATGCTTCTGCCAGTCTCAGCAAAGATACCATCTTAACAACTTGCTGCCTTTATGGTGTACAGTCTTCAACATGTTTGGATCCGATGAAGTATGCAAATACATATTAGTTCACAGACATAAGACCTGTACAAAGTCAAATTTCAAGGAGACCCATACCTACTCTAGACAAAGGGTTATATAATGTTGATATACACTACTATTTATACATCTGGCAAACATGAATCATTTTTTTCTTGCTTACCTGTCCCACTGATGCAACAGTTTTAGGGGCCAGCCAATCATGTCAAAGCTGCAAGTTAGAACATGAAGTGCAAGGTGTTTTACAGCTTGATCTTTAGTCTTAACTGTCAAACAAGTTTTCAAACGCATAGATGTCTCCATGTCTCAAAAACTTTATAGGGAGGGTCCATCTGGCTGATGGTCTATAACTTTCTACAGCTTTGAATCAATTTTCAAATTGATGTTGTTCTGTAAGCAAATATCTCTGTTTTGATATTAGCTAAAGGCCTGCCGACCTATTTTTAAACCTTGCCAGATATACTGATTTATATGCTAACTGTGGCTAGCCATTTTTAAACAGCATTAATTCAGTATAATAAAGCAGTTAGGGACTCTAATTTTTAAGGCTTCTGTTGACACAACAGTGGCTGCTGTTTATACAATCATAAAAGAAAGAAAGCAATATTATACCCACGCTTTACAATGTCACAAGATAAGAAAGGCTGGAAAACATGCAGCACTAAAATAACATTTCTTCTGGTTTATACAGGTGACCATCTAGATTAATATCCTTAATTTAAGATACTGATATTTTTAAGCAAAACAAAACATCTGGAAAACATAAAAATGGTAGTTCTTTCTTTCATTTGCAGAGTAACAAACTGAAGTTTTTCCGTTAGCATCTGCTTTAGCTGAAGACAACCAGCCTACAACTGCAAGGAATTAAACATGAGGTCAGAATTGCGTGTTCCCAGTGAAATCTAGGAGGTATAAATATAATTTGCTTTTAATGGGATGATGAAAAGCACTTCAGTGAAACAGCGTACTCTATGTACAATGCAATTAACTCTTAAAGGGATATTAGCAAGCAGTTTAGTGAAAAAAAGTAAGAAATGAGATTTGAAATGGTTAGTAATGCATAATTATACAAAAACCTGCCCTCCATCAGCCTTGGTATTATGTTTGTTTGTGTCTTTCGGCTTTTCCCGGTTAGGGGTCGCCACAGTGGAACTCCGGTCTGCTAATGATTGGCAGTAGATTTTTATGTACTGGCTTGCCGGGCCTAACGCACAACCTTCAACGAAGGAATGCCCAAATGCATTAAATATAACAATGCAATTTTTCAGGTTAATCAGTGCATTTTTTCTTAAGGCTGAACATTGTTTACTGAAAGCAATCAATTAGTTTTTTTCACATGAGAGGAGAACAGAGATGAGACAATAGCCCATAACAATTTTTATTTATTTATTTAACATTTGTTTACCAGGATAGTCCTACTGGACACTAGGTGTCCATTTTCAGGGAAGTCCTGGGGAGAAAAGCTCCACAAGGTTACAGAGTGATTTAGTAAGATAGTTAAAGTTTAACACTGTTTAGCAATAGCTTAAACAATTTAACAATAGTTTAAAAAGTTTGACAAGTTTAGAAAAAAACGTGATCTCAAAACATTTGTAGGTAAGTGTTGAGAAAAAGTTTTAAAACACATTATTAGTTGTCTCTTTCTCCCATCTAGCAAAATGAATATGCTATTTGCTGAAGTGTTGGTAAGAAAAAGTCATTGAACCATGTTTATTAAAGATGGGCTTTATCTATGACAGATGTAAGTTTGCTTATGAACTTGAATAACACCTGTTTTCTATACTTCTGAATAAGAGTTAATTTACTGAGGCAGGCTCTGGAAAATTCCAGCTACCACTGTGGTTTTGAGGTAAACGTTCTACACCAGCTGTGGTTTTGAGGTAAAACATTCTTTTCTGAGGTAAATTGTGATCCTAGATGTTTTTCATAGCCAACTGTCAATTGTTAGAAATGTAACAAAAGCTATTTTGGCTAGTAACAGGAAAGTATAAAAGTTGATGTCAGTAACCAAGCTGATCAGATTGAGATCATCTTGACCAACATGTTGCTGTAATCTGGTTAGCAGTTGATAAAGGAAATTTTCACCACCTGAAACAGATGCGACTCGCTTGAATTTTTTCTTCTGACAGTAAGCATAAGTACAGTATATATACAACTGACTTCATAAAAATAAAAGTATACTAGATATTTACACTGCGCTCAATCTTAGGTAGAGTGTAAGACTGTGGAAATGTGTTCTACAGGTTGGCTATAGGTAATAGGCTGGAAGAGGTGGGTTCAGGGAGGATCATTCCAGTTACATAGATGGTTTTCATAAAGGTGCGATTTAAGGAGTTTTTTTGAATGCGGTAGTCTGGTTTTGTAGCCTAAGGTGTGGAGGTAGGGTGTTCCATATTTCTGCAACTTCATACGGGAATAGAGAATCCCCTGAGCTGTTTTTACATGGAATGACTTCTATTAGGACTTAGTTACTGGATCACAGTTCCCTATTGGTACTATGGTTTAGTAGGCCTGTTAAGGCAGAATTTTTAACAGGGTGGTACAGTACTTGATAGGTCTGTTGAGTTGGTGATAGTGAAGTAAGTTTGGAAATTCTAACCAGTGTAGTTTATGCAGGGATTTGGCAGTGGTCAGAGTGTGATTTATCATTGGTTGCAAACCTAGCTATTTTGTTGTAAGATGTTGAAAGTTAAAGTCGGTTTTATTTAGATTTGTTAATACTGGGGATGCATAGAGCAGGGTTGACAGTAGTTGAGTTCTGGCTATGTCAGTTCTGGATTCAGGGGTTAAGAATTTGTTGCTGTGATAGAGACATCCTAGCTTTTTGTGGACTTTGGAGACGGTTAGGGATATGTGTTTATTATACTTCAGTTGGTGGTCAATTGTAAGTCCTAGTAGTTTGGGCTTAAAAACAGGAGTTATGAGAGTCTTACTGGCTGAGAGAATGGAGAAGGTGGGGTCAATAGTCTTTGTTGGGTTGAAAAGCAGTAGTTGTGTTTTTTGGGGTTCAGCATTAGCTGAAAATTATTTAGCCAGTTTTCTATTTCTAACAAGAATTCTTGGGCTCGGGTTTGCAGCAGTTGGATGATGGGTGCAGAGCAGATAAGGGTAGTGTCAGCTGGGTTTTGGATAAGGTCGGCTTTTCTGGTTGCTAAGTGGAGTTGGTAAAGACATTTAATAGAAAGGGGCCAAGTATGGAACCTTGAGATACGCCACATTTGACTGGGAGAGGGGAGATAGGGTGTTGAGCTATTTGACAGATTGGGAATGGCTGCCTAGGTAACTACTGAACCACTGTAATGTTGAATTATCAAGGTTGAGTCCGGACAGGGAGGATAGTAGTTTATTGTGGGGAAACTGCTGAATGCTTTCAATAGATCTAAGAAGGTGGCAGAAACAAGTTTCTCTTGGTTTCTGTATGCACTTATGGTACTGGTGAAGTTAATTTGGGGAGTGATGGTGCTATGGACAGGTCGAAATCCGTGCTGAGAGAGTAGGTTGCTGGAGAGTAGATGGGAGACGAGTTGGTGATGGATACACCTTTCTAGGATTTTTGATAGGGGTGAAAGGATTGGGGCAGTAGTTGGACAGGTCAGTGGACGGGCCGCCCTTGTGTAGGGGGATGATGTATGAGATTTCCATAAGGATGGAACATAGTTTTCATTGATGGATCTAGTTATTAGTATTGGGATTAGGAAGGCTATGGCCCTAGATGCAAGCTGGAGGAATTCGGCTGGGAGATTGTCGACAGCAAAGGTGGTTGGTTTGAGTTTAGTTAGGAGTTTTTGGATGGTTAATGTAGATACTGGTTTGAGTGAGAAGGGGGTGGTATTTGACTGGGCTTTGATGGTTGGTGGGGGGGGGTTTGTATCATTTATGAGTTTTAGTACGGATGAGGTGAAATAGTTGTTAAAGCTGGATGCTATGTCAAGGTTGGTGCCTTCTGTGTATGGTGGTTTTTCCAGGTTGGAGGTTGTTGTTCACTGCAGCCCAGAATTTTTGTGGGTTGTTACTATATCTATTTTGTAGGGGTAAGCTAGTGCTTTTGTCTATTCTAACCTGCTTTTTTACCTTATTTCTAAGTAGGTCTGTCTGGTTGTGGGTGTTTTAAGTTGTCGCCAGGATTTCCATGCTTTGCCCCTTTGTTTTAATAAGGCCTCTGTGCTTTTAAGTAACCAAGGGATAGTATTACTACATGCTCTAATTGTTTTTATTGGCGCTAGTTTGTTTAGGATTGTTAGGAATGTGGAATTAAAAGGATTCTACTGCCTTGTCCAGGGGAGGGTTTTGGTGGGAGCCCAGTTGTACGATTTTGATGTTTCTGTGAATAGGTCTGAGGGGAAGCTTTTGTGTGAACAGGTTTGTAGTAGGGAGGGTGGGTTGTTACATTTGAGTCTAAGGAGAAAGGCTGGGTTATAGTCATTGAGAGAACTGGGTAGTGTACCACATTGGTGGGCACTGTTGGCTTGGTTAGTGAGGATCCAATCTAATATGTATTCTCTTTTGGTGGCTTTATTTATGCGGGTGGGGGTTTGGATGAGTTGAGTAAAGTTATATAGGTTAATGTGGTTTCTGGTGTTAGGGAGTGGGTAGAGTTCCAGTCAATGTTAACATCGCCTAGCACTACGGTTTCATAAGGAAGGGAGTGGGAAGCCCAGAGGAGTATGGATTCTAGGGTGTTTATGTTGTCACCTGGTGGGACATACATATATACCTAGCAAGTTTAGATGTCTGTGTTGGTTTAGGAGGAGTGTGGCTAGTGTAGTCTCAGCATTACTGAAGTTTGTGGGTTTCCTTTAAGAGTTGGGTCTTTAGGTTAGATTTGTACAGTAGGGCAATACCTCCACCTCTTTTGTGTGGTCTTTCTACTCTTAGAATGTTATAACCGGGTGGAGTTATAGAGTTGTCTTTGACATGGGGTTGAAGCAAAGCCTCTGTTATGAGCATTATGTCAGGGTTATATATAGAGATAGCTGAGTGCAGTTCTTCTATTTTGTTCATGATACTAGGGATGTTCAGATTTATTATTAGTAGGTCAGTGCATTTGCGCTTCAAGTGAAGGGTGGCTGTTAACTGCGTTTATGGGTGTAGATACAGGGCCTGCGTTGGGGTGGATGTCACCTCCTAGTAGTAATTGAGATGCTATGTTGGAGAGGGTTTTAAGGTAGGAAACTAGTAGCCAGTGATATCTGTAGCTAGGCTGGTTTTTAGTTTCCGGGATGTGGTGTACTGGTGGGATGGTTAGGTGGAGGGATGGTCTATGGTTGATTAGGGGTGTGTCTAAGTGTTTGAGGGGGCCTGATGTGGTAAGGGTGGGGAATTTAATGTAGTTGAGATGGGAGAGTGAATAATGACGGTAGGTACTGGAGGAGATTAAGTGGAGGGCTATAGATGAGAAAAATCGTAGCAGAGAAGGGTGGTGCTGGATGTGGGTCATGCTGACAAAGTGCATTGGTTGTAGGAAGAAGGGGAATGGGGGATGTTCAGTAAATGGTAAGGGTGGGCAGTGGGTGTGGTTGACTTTGGTTGGGTGTTGGTGACAATTCATGTCAATGTGAACACAGGATGCAACACGCACATTAGCAAAGTTAGCCTTACTTTTAGAATAGGTAATAGCTGTGGGTGCAACGATCATTTTGGGGTAACTGCTCCTATTTGAAAAGGATAGACTTACTTTTTGCAAAGTGAATATAGTTGGGTGTTCCTGCTGTGATTTAAAACCTGTAGACTTTCTTGAAAATGTATTTCTTTATTGTTAAGTGCTTTTACTAGAGTAAGAAGTCTGAGAAATGTAGCATGGGTTAAAACAGAGATGAAAAGAAGCAAATGCATGCAGTATCAGCCTGCCAGTGCGTGAATGAGTTGCAAGATGGAAACGTATTCAAAAGAACAGTCATGTTTAATATGTGGGAGTGATAGCTACTTAGAATAATTGGGGGGGGGGGTTCAGGAGGGGGATGAACGGTTTCCCGGTGTACACCAAGGAAGACTCCAAATACTGCGGTGGTGGTGCTGCGGTAGCATTGTTGCCTCACAGTAAGACGTTGTCCTGTTCGATTCTCAGCTAGAGCGTCTTGTGTGTGGAGACATGTGTGAATGGGTGCACCTTCGTTGAAGGTTGTGCGTCAGGGTCGGCAACCCGGCACGTAAAAATCTACTGCCAATCATTAGTGGACCGGAGTTCCGCTGTGGTGACCCCTAACCAGGAAAAGCCAAAAGATGCAACAACAACCAAGGAAGACTCCAATCACTACCTAATCTGATTTTGACAGACGTTTGTCATCACAATGGGGAACTCATTGGATGTGGCAGATAAGATCACTGTACCACCATTGTCCACTGCAGAACCCTCATGTGGTACCTCACTAGGGGAACTATCAGATGACAACAGCCATGTGTGCTAACAGTCTGAGAATAACAGAAGCCAGGGGTTTTGAGGAAGGAAAAAGCTAGACCCAGACAGGGCTGATACTCTGAAGACTGTTAGTCTTGTAATCTGAGAAACTGTATCCAAGTGGCAGCATACGAACAGTATCATTTGCATAAGAAGAAGGCTGGAATTCTGAGTAAAGTACTCCTGGCCCAGACTGAAGATGCTCTTATGGAGGTAATCAGGGGCCAATAATCCAGGTAAGGAAAGACCGGGAATCCCTGCAGCCTAAGCCATGCTGCTACAACTGCCATGCACTTGGTGAATCCAGGAGGTGGTGGTGAGACCAAAGGGCAGCTCACAGAATTGGTCACGATTGTCTCCCAGTCTGAAGCACAGAAACCTCCTGGAACACCCTGAGACATTTATATGAAGGCAAGCATCCCTGAGGTCAATTGAGTACATTCAGTTGTCCTTCAACAGACACAGAATGGACTGTACCATGACCACCCTGGAGATTGATTGAGCACAACCTTTCGTCCTTCCTCAAGAGAGGCAGGCTGGACTGTACCATGACCATACGGAACTTGGTCTGTTTAACAAAACAATTCAATCTACTCAAATCCAAAACTGGCCTAAGGTCCTTGTTCTTTGGAACCAAACTGTCGAATCCAACCCTAAGGGAGGAAATGCAACCATTTCCAATGACCTCAGAACCACAGAGCCAAGGGGAAGAAACCAATTTAATGGAGCCAACACTTTGGGTCGACGACCCCAAGGTGAGGGAGTAAGTCCTAACTACATCTGTGCCTGTAAAGAAGGACTGCATCAGCTATTCCAATTCCACAGGTATTAGACTTCTGACCAACCAGGACTACTGAGCCAACGAAGCCACCAAAGGAGGCTTGCCTACTGGATGAAGGCTCCAATGGCTGTATCCAAACAGAAGCTTGGATATGGGGTGGAGACTGGGATTACTCTGGCAAGGATTCCAGCAGGGCAGAAGAGAAGAAAGGGGAAAATGGTCCTACCTGATGATGCACCCTTGGACAAGAAAGGGTTAGAGGGACACAGCAGGAGATGGAGCCTTCCCCTCAAACTGCAACAAAAGGGATCAGCACCAGGTTTCAGAGCAGACTGTGCCATAACCATCAGGGGGAAAGGAGGCAAAGGTCTTAGGACCTATGGATCTCGCACACCAGAAGAAGAGGAGGGGGCCAATCATTTTCAGTCTCCCTTGGATGCTTTGTGGTCCTTGGAGACCTGCTTATAAGCCCGATAAAACTTCTCTCTCCCTCCAGATGAAGCAGAAGATGAATCTGTGGCTGAAAAAAATTATTTTCAGGACAAACTTAGCACTTCTCTCATTGATGCCATGGGTGCAGAAGCCCTTGAAAATGACACAAGGATTCGAGATGGGCAGCCTTCCACCACAGGATATGCACCTATCATAGGCATTCTGTGACATGAGCTTATGACCATAAGTTATACACTTTTTAAACCACCTTCCCCGTGACTCAGACATCTAACCACTGAAAACCAGCAAGGGGTAGAGGATAAAGTGACTTAGACTGCACTCTACAAAAAAATTTGAAAAAAGAATATACTGTGGTGGGGCAATTAACCAAGCTGTTGCCCAGGAATGGTGGCAAACGAGATCTGAGGTAATCTTGGTCAGGGATTATAGGTAGAGGAGACGGAGCTCGGCAGGCTGAAGTCTTTGGTATACAGCCAGTCTCTGATGAGTCTCGGATCTAATAACCCAAAGGGTTGAATCCAGATGGAAAAGACACTGGAACTACTATTATGAAGCTTAGAAGAATTTTGGGAGAAATAATGAACTTTCAAGCAGGGAACATTTATGGGTGAAGTACTAAAACCTGATTGGAAACAGTGAGGCTGCATCAGGAAGACATTGAAGAGAAAACATAAGAGAGGGTATACTTCTGAAGAAATATGAGAACATTTGATAGGGAAGATGTGAATTCAGGACTCAGTAGCAGGAACTCAGAATTTAATTATACCCCAGCATACAGTAATTGCGATAGACTGGACATAATTTATATTTCACAGTAGCACATGTATTTACTCGAAAGCTCGGAGACTCGTGCACCAATAAAAACTAAGGTAAAGATGCATGATAAAGATGTTAAAAATAAGACACTGGTTCTTTCCTATTTATATGTAAAATAGAGACAGAAATTTAAGGAAAGAGTAGAATATGCGATTCCAGGGTTAAGGAAGGTATAAATTACTTTAAACAAGGCACCCAATGAGTGAGGAAAAAAATGAAAATGGACTTTAAAAGCATATTAGAAATTCAGGACTCAGTAGCAGGAACTCAGAATTGAATTATACCCCAGCATACAGTAATTGCGATAGACTGGACATAATTTATATTCCACAGCAACACATGTATTTACTCGAAAGCTCGGAGACTTGTGCACCAATAAAAACTAAGGTAAAGATGCGTGATAAAGATGTTAAAAATCAGACACTGGTTCTTTCCTATTTATATGTAAAATAGAGAGAGAAATTTAAGGAACGCATAGAATATGTGATTACAGGGTTGTTGAGGAAGGAAAACTTACTTTAAACAGGGCACCCAATGAGTGGGGAAAAAAATGAAAATGGACTTTAAAAGCATTTTAGAAATAAGAGACAGACACGAGAAAGAACCAACGGGAATTATTTAGACGGGTTGATAGAGGTTAAGTATCACAGAAAGGAATTCTCACAAAAGAAGAAAAGCAACTGCAGAGTGCTAAAAGAAAAATAAAGTATTTGGACAATATGCATGACTTTAGAAAGGTTACTATTAAACAACTATTTTTGATAACTAACAAACGAAAAACCAAACAGCTAAACTAAAAATAAAAATGCCAGGCAGCAGCAACCAGATGAGAAACAGCACAGACTGTTTATTCCAGATATTCAAAGTGAGCGCTTTCGGCTGCAATAATATACAGCCTTCCTCAGACAAAATACAAGGCCCCAGCATTACACTGGGCTTAAATACTAATTCAATCCACTTCAGCTGACCCAAACAATTAGCAAATTAACAGATTGACAAATGAACAAGTACATAGAGCTTTAAATAATTAAGATTACCCCTACACATTTCATTATATAAATATATAACTAAATAAAAACATTAGTATAATATCAGATAAAATAGGATAAAACACATTGATTTAAATTAAATATATATTTACAAGCCACTCAACATGCATACAAGTATAAATATATATGTATGTGTATGTGTATACTATACTTATATTTAGATTTAAATGTGGATATGACTATAAAAAACCACCAACCATATAATTTAATAACCTTACTAAGAAGGCATTGTTGCCTACTAATTTATTTTATTTTATTTATTTATTTATTTATTTATTTTACATTTGTTAACCGGGCTGGTCTATCTGGATACATATCCGTTTTCAGTAGAGGAAATTTATCTACGTAAGGCTTTTAATTTTAAAATACACTTAATAGAGGCAACATCATTTAGCCCTGGTGGAAACTGTGCAGATCTTCTAACTTGCCAGAACAGCTCCTGCTCTTTTAAATGGAGCTGCCAGGGCCCGCCTCTAATATCAGTATTTACCTGATGGATAACAGAAAATAGGAAACTGTGTTCTGGATATTCAAGAATATGCCTAGCTAATGCGTTTGTCAAGTCATTCCTTCCTATGGCATATAAATGTTCATAAATTCGCTTTCTCAGTTTCCTCTCTGTTTTGCCAATGTAAAAGGAAGGACATTTTTCACAAACAGCGACATAAACCACCCCACTTGACTCGCAGTTAAAGTTTCCTTGGATGGAAATATTTAATTTATTAATATTAATTTTACTACAAGCTACAACATATTTACACTGGCTACACATTCCACATTTTCTCATACCAAATATTTTTTGTTTACTAGAATCTCTACTTTTTTCCACAATTGCCTTTAAGTTGGGACCCCTTCTATATGCAGAAGTTGGATGCGTGCCCAAAGTTTTAGCTAATGCTCTATCTTCCAAAATATTCCAATTTTTAGCCAATATATCCCTAATTGCCTGGATGTCAATGCTATATGTGAACAAAAAAGTAATACTGTTTGATACCAAATCATTATTATTATTTGTACCCAACTTAGTCAACCTATCCAATAATCCACCTCCCAACAATGGCTTAAAGTGACCACTTTTGTCTTTTGGTCTGCACTTCCTCTTGTAACTGTTTTATTAGATTATATGGAGAGCCTCCACACAGGAACATTTTACCTATATTATCACATTCTCTAAGAAAGTCAGCCTCCTCTGATGATATCCTGGCAGCCCTAACAAGCTGTCCTTTAACCACACTTCTTTTTTGATGGATAGGGTGACAACTTGAAAAGTGAAGTTAACTATTAGAATGAGTTAGTTTTCTATGGATAAAAGATTTAAACTTGTTGTTAACCCTATCTTTAGATATAGTTACATCTAAGAAATGCATTTCTTCCATAGTCATAGAGTATGTAAACTCCAAAAAGTCAGTCATCATTGAAATGCTGTCTATGAAGTCAGAAATTAGATCTGGTGAACCATTCCAAATAAAACGCATATCATCTTGGTATCTTGTATACCAAGTGACATGTTGTTGATATAATTCATTATTAAACAAAAATTCACGTTCCTAGAATGCCATTACACTATTAGCAAAGCTACATCCGCATGGTGACCCCATGGCGATTCCAGTATTTTGTAAATAAAATTGATTCTTAAACATTAAAAAATTATTTGATAAAACAATTTCCAGAAGGGTCTCCACAACATACATCTGTACAGAAGTAGCATTTTTAGTAAGCATAAAATTCCTGGTCCAATCTATACCAAGTTGGTGTGGAATTACAGTGTATAGGTCTTTTACATCTACTACCAGAAACACATACTCTGAATTATATTCAATTTTACTAAAATTTTCCAAGTAGTCCCAGGAATCTTTGCATATCTGGGGTTCCCCTTGTAACATCGGCTTAAGTATCCCATCCACATATTTCGCACAAGCATAAGTAATAGATCCTCTCCCAACAACTATAGGCCGAAATGGGGGATCTACTAAATTTTTATGAATCTTCGTTGTGCCAAATATAGCGGGAATTTTTGGAGCTGGCATGGATAGAAAGTGAAAGATGTTACAATCAATACTACCTTCCAAAAATAAATCATCCAAGATACCCCTAATTTTCCTATAGGCACCACTTATCTCATTAAGACTGGAAATCGAGTATGTGTCAGACTGCAGGTGGTTTAACATCTTTTTATCATACAAATATTCATCCATGAATACCAGCCCCCCTCCCTTGTCTGGTTTCATGACTCTAACCTTACAGTCAGATAACAAAGCAATAAATTCCAGTTCATTCCTAGAGATGTTACTTGTTTTTTTGTTACTTACAGCAGAACAATAATTATTAAGCTTAGATCTTAAATCAATTTCACAGACTTTTTCAAATAAATTCAAAATGCAATTCAATGGCAGATTAAACACACTTGATACTCTCAAAGTGTTACAAAGGGCAGGTGTGTTACCTAGAGAAACTGCTAAATTCAGTTTCCTAACTAATAATTTTAGGTCTATAATAGTTTTAACCAAATCGCCCCTTCTGTCAGGGACAAAAGACAGCCCTTTCGAAAAAAATTCAACAACTGGTTGGTCAACAGTCAAAACTGTGTAGTTGTAAATTTTAAAATCACAGTTTTGGCTTGTGAGAACTGTAGGTCCCATTATTGGAGGAAGCATCATCTCCTCCGTTGATTCCGTCTCTTCCTCCTCTGTGGTTGACCCCCGTAGTTGGACCTGGTGTTGTTGTTCATATGTCTGTTGTTGTCCCTGAAAAAATCCTGATTACTATCATTTTGTTCTTGTGTATAGTTCGGATTTTGGTTATTGGTATTGTTGTTACCACTGTTAGTATTAGAGTTATTGTTGGTTTGGTTGCGAATACGTTCGCTCCTACGAACTACAGTTTGCTCTTGATTTTCAATGTTATCAGTAGGGGTAGCTACCTGATTGTCAGCCTCTCTATTAAATGAATTATTCCCTATTGGTGGTGGAGGGGGATAGGCTTTATTATTTTTATAGTCAAAGAGGTCTCTATCCATTTTACGTTTTTTATTATTAGCCATTTTACTCATAGATGCCTCTATACTAGAAAAAATCCTTAAATAATCATATTTATACCGTGAAAAGTCACTATCCTGCGTTAATCCAGTCTCCAGTACTTCAAGTTCATCTATGAGTACTGTAATTTCACAGTTATAAAAATTGATTAAAGCTGACAAAAAGTCAAAGCCATGTGTATCAAAAAGGGCTAACAACTCTTTGTGAAATACTGAATTGTTCACTAACCCTGCAGGATAGCGCCATTGACGTAGTCCCTTAGGAACCACTTTTTTAGATATACATTCTTGCAAATAGGCGACTTCTAGTTGCAGTTTCTTGCATTTAAACAGTTTTTGATCAAACATGTTAAGTTTGTCCACAAAATTACTCACCGCTCTTTCTTGGTCTACTACGTTTCCATTATGGTTCACTGAGACTCCAAAAAATCTTTCTTACTCACAAAAGATGCCATAGAAGGTATGGTGGTTAAAGTATTGCCATCATTTAAAATCCTTGGCGACTGATGTCCTCGTTCTTGTGTGGCTTCCCCACTAGCCCTATGAACGCTAGCGTTAATATTGGGATGTTCAGGTGTTCTATTACTGAGCTGAAGTGGCAATGGATTTCCTTGACATGTTACAGAAGTGTAGCTACAACAGAATCCTTCCTAGCATCATCGGGGGCTCCAGAAGCAATCCTAGAGGCATTAGCCTCCACTTTTTGTGATAAATCCTCCACTCTTGTTAGTAGAAGATTAATCAGAATAGTTAGGTTACTCGGCTCTTTTCCTTCATTAGCTTTACTAGTAGCGTTGATTGTTAGATGAACTAGTGTCTCGCTCTTCATCCTGCAAGAAAAGCGATTGGGTAGCAGTCCTATTATGCCCATTCTCCATGCAAGGCGTAGCGTTGCTGCTAGGCATATCGAAGTGAAACCAACAAACAAAAAAACAAACAGCTAAACTAAAAATTTTTGATAACTGTACAGCGAATTTTGTGTAGCGCAATGACTTTGGTAACAAAGCAGAAAGACCTGAACACAGGAAGCCTATATCAATTAAAAAAGAGAGATCATAGAAAGGTATTTCAGAAATTGTATCAAAATGTGTAGAATGCAAAGGGGATAAACAAAAACAAAGGCACAGAAGTACCCACGGAAGACTTAGTTATGTCAAGGTTAGAGCAAGATGGCTCAACAATTAATAGCTTAGTAGTGTGGATGATACATGAAGGGTCAGCTCCTCTCCAATAAGCTGTTTAAAGAGAGGAATAAGGCAGGGATGACTTCTCTGTTAGTTAATAAATCCAGAAAAGGAAATGTTGATGATGTGAAAGAGATGGACTGAGGCACCTGCAGGGTAGCGTGACCTTTGAATGGCTCTTTGGTGTAAAAAAGAGAGAGGAAGGAAAAGGCTAAAAGTTTTTCTTCTTCTTGTTCTCTTGTATGGTTAATTTGCTAATGAGTATACTGATTATTAGCCTCCTTCATACTACACATTACTTGTATTGTAGCTTAGGGCTTTCGGGAAAACGACCTGTATTCAATGTTAAACACTTTACCTTGACATGAATCAAAGTTGATTTCATAACTTCTAGTTACATAATCGAACCAATCTCCAAGTTTTTTTCTCCTGACTGTATATAAGTTACAAATATGTTATCGCTTTGAAAACTCTTGTTTTATCTTGTATTCTGTTTTCTACCCAGGCCTCCATTGAAAATGGGCTCATTTCAGCCCAGTGGACTTTCCTGGTCAACAAAAGCAAGCAAATAAATAAATAAATGACACATTTGTTTGGCTTACTAAGTTTTGTAAGTTTTGTAAGTGATCACTTAACGTCAGCTTGTAAACATTTTTTTTAATGCAACAATCTGAGTTACCACATTAATCAACATTTTTATACATTTACTGTGCTGGCATTAAGCATGGCATTGCAGAAGGTTTAATTAAAAAAATATGTTTATTCTGTAACCACTTAATTCACTGCTGCCTTTGAAACAAAGCATTCAGACAGTTTACAATCTGTTCAACTTTGTCTGTTAAAGTAGAATTTGCCAGTTGTTGCCCCTATAAACGGACAGGTAGGGTGGCTATTCTCTCCACACCAACCTTTCTACAACTCTACTGTGTGCCACTACCTTTTCATAATACTGGTAATTTGGGCCGCAGCAGTACCTGAAAAAGATCACACTGACATTATAAACACTCAGGTTAAAAAAAATGGAACACAGAAGAAAATAAATGAAAGAATAAAGCTTAACAACTTTAGTGTACACTTAAAGGTGAATACTTTACTTACCCAGTACTGCGTGCTGGTCATGAGATTCCTCTAACTCCTTCAAACACTCCCCAAGCATGTCCCAGAGTTCATCAAGACTCAGCTGCTCACTTAGCAAGGGTAACTCAGGGGGCTTCTCCTCTTTTTCCTTCTCTATGGCAGCCTGGGAGCTCTCAGACGCTAAGGAAATACAAGTAGGAGAAAAAAAAACAGTAAGGAGAAAGAATGTTTGTCATGTTATATTCCAGACTTCAGTATTGAAATCAACATGTAATGCTACTAGATGGATTATACAGTCAGATGAATTCATGTCAAAAAAAAAAAAAACTTTACAAAGAACAGTGTCATAATGCTGGACATTCAGGGATGCAAGTATAAAAAAACCCCAGATCACTCTGAAACATGATCTGTCTTCATAACTGAAATTTCAAAGATCACATATGCCTACTCTGTTCAAAAGCTGGGCCTCCTTACTACCCCAGAGTTACCAGCGTGTTGTTGAATCCCTCTGAAGGATGAGCTCAGACATGTGCCCTCTAACCCTGCAGACACCTGTGAATGCAACAAAGGTTGACATTTCAATTTTTTCAACCACCAGTGACACCACATTAGATGAGGTATAAATTGTGCCTGCTACTCCAATAAAGTGCAGTGTGTAAAGGCACTCACAGTAACTGTAGATGGTTGAACAGTATGATCAAACCTTCAGGAATCAACATATAATAAGCTGAAAGCAAGTCGAGGGCAGATTTCCGTCTTTCAGCCAGACCTTTTCAAGAAGGAAGAGGACTGCAAGGTCACACAGCTGCAATCTCATACTACTGCCACTAACTGCAGTCAAGACTATGAGGTGCACTGCCAGCAGCATTATTTCTTATGATGCTCAGATGTAGCGGACAAAGGCTAAAGAGTCTTACAAACTTAAAACAACAGCCAGCCCAAAGAAAGCTGAAAGTAATCTAAAGTGCACCAGCAAAATCTATTAAATATGAAGTCGATTGGTAGAGAAGAAAATAAAAATACAGATGCAAAAAAAAACAAACAAACAAAAAAAAAACCCAAAAAACAACAACAACAAAAAAAAAAAAAAAAAACAAATGCACAAAACTCCCAAAATGTATGTGGCACAGAACTATGTATACCAACCATTAGATGCAAGATATCCATTGAAACTGGGTAAAGGGCAGCAATGATCTAACTTCTCAAACATCTACTGTTGCACTTCTTCACACAATGGTATTTTATTCATCATAAAGATCACTGCTTGAAGAACTGATTACATGACTGGAAAATACTAAGCAGTATAAGTTCAGCTCCAAAAATATAGGTGGATAGTTTACTGCAGACCTTGCAGGACAGTAACAGTAAACCCATGTCTACGTCTACACAGGTAATCCAACTTCTAATCTTTAAAAGGGAGCATACAGCTCTTTCAAACATATATTAAACATGAAACTTAACTGTCAGCAATAACTTTGCTGTGTACAGACATCAAAGCTTGCTAACTTAAAGGCTGCCGGACCCTGGTAGGAATTATTCGCTGAAAGAAGTATAATCATTGGTGTAAGGGGTTACAGATGGGGCTTGCTCCCTTGTAAAAAAAATATTTTCCCCTTTTAAACACCGGACAGAAAGTACAGTTGTACAAGTAAAATTGCCATAACACTATATGTTTGAATGATGACTGTTGCTGTAGCCTTAGTTATACAAGTTAAAATCTGCATAGGATACAACAGACAGCCAGCTTCCAGAATGTAATGGCACCTTCCAAGACCCAAAGCCACTGACAGTTTGAGCAGAGCTGTAGAAAATCAAGAGTTTGGGGGCCAAGACCTTCAGAGCCTTCCTGCCACCGAAGAGCACACCTTCATGGGTTTTCAAGGATTGACAGTCATAAAACATTTTTCCATTGTTGGTAAGATGAGTTTCCTTCAAAAGAAGAAGCTTCCACATTTTAATTTTAAGACAGAAATTTATATTTTTTTCTGTGAAATAATTTTGGGGCCAGGCACGACTAAGCCAGCAGCTGGCTTGTCTCTTATGGGCAATGGTTTATTTTGGAACTGGACTACTTAATCCTATTGTATCATGCATCTAAAGCGGACCTGATAGCAAAGTTGTGACTGCCTAACCATACTCATGGTGCAAGTCCTGTAGGACATGACAGAAATCAGATCAGTACCAGCTAGTAAGTAGTAAATGAGGCACGTGAGGCATGTACTGCGCCCAGGCAACACTCACAGGGTCAACACTACACTTCAACCCAGATGCGACAAACAACCAAATACAGTTCTGAAGTTGGTGTGCCAGTGGCCACTTTTGAGAGAATGCACAGAATATCAGACCCACAGACACATGGCATTAGCAAACCCCCCTAGACAAGTCAGCCAACCTTTGTATTTGGTGGAAATAGCATAACTTTTAGTTATGTACTTACCATAACTTTAGATGTATGGGATCCATCTCGCCTACATTCTGTACTGATGGGTTCGGAGCCGATCCTCGGCTCCGACTCGGCACGCTATACTATAGAACGAAGTCTCTTATTGGCTGAGCTATCCCATATCCCAGGATGCACCACCACTGCTTCCCCAGATCTTGTTTGTCCGCACACATGCACACACGCATAGACTGTTGATATAATATTGCCAGGTGTTTCAAGATGAAACGGCTGAACTCGAACCGTCCGGTCTCTTCTGATCTCCAAGGCAGGGGGAAGGAGGGTGGGTTATTAGGAATGTAGGCGAGATGGATCCCATACATCTAAAGTTATGGTAAGTACATAACTAAAAGATGTTATGTGATCCTATCTCGCCTACATTCTGTACTGATGGGACAGCGTCCCTAGCACCTGATTCCTGGGTGGCTCACTGGAAAACACTCCTGAGAACTGTGGAACCGAAGGAAGCTCGCCCCCGAGATGCCACGTCCAATTTGTAATGAGAAATGAAGGTGTGAGGAGAAGACCATGTAGCCGTAGCACAAATGTTACTAATGGCAAGCTGAGAATGAAAGGCTGCCGAAGTAGCCATAGCCCTTGTAGAATGAGCTTTCACTGTAGTTGTAAGCTCTTTATTAGAAATGAAGTATGACTGATACAGTGTCTCTGATCCACTTGGCAATAGTGACTTTCGTGACGGCTTTGCCCAATTTATTGTCCGAAAAGGACACAAACAACTGATCTGTCTTCCGTGTTTGGTGCATCCTATCTAAATAGAAACGCAATTGTCTGTGAACATCCAATGTGTGTAAGATGTATTCCGCTCTGAGTACTTTGGGAAGAAAACTGGGAGTTCCAATGACTGTTGCAGACAAAAACTAGAACAAACCTTAGGAACAAAGGATGGATTCGGTCTGAGGGATACTCTATCCTTGTGAAAAACCAGGTATGGTGGTTTGACACATAGGGCTTGAAGTTCCGAAACTCTTCTGGCTGATGTAATTGCAACCAGCAAAGCAGTCTTCCAAGAAAGAAATTTCAAATCACAAGTTGCTGCCGGTTCGAAGGGGGAAGAAGTCAAAGCACCTAATACCACATTAAGGTCCCACGGTGGAGCGGGATGAGAAATTGGAGGCCATAGCAGCCCAGCACCTTTCATGAAGGCTTTACATAACTTGTTGCTCATCAAAGGTGGGTCTATGCTCTCATGAAAATTGGAAATAGCTGCCAATTGAACCTTGATGGTAGAGACCAAAGAACCTTGATTGAACAGAGAAGCTAAAAACTTCAGAACCTCTGACACCAGGACAGTTATAGGATCTAATCCCCGGAGTTGGGCCCAAATAGCAAATCTCTTCCATTTGCTGTTATACATTTTCTTAGTAGAAGTCTTGTGGGCCGAGGACAAGATATGCATGACTTCCGGGTCCAAAGCGTGGCTCCTGACTATGGTCGGAAGAGGAGGAGCCAAGCTGTTAACCTCAACGAGTGGAGGGACTGATGATGCTGTCCCGACTGATGGATCAAGAGGTCCGGAACCTGGTCCAGGAACCATGGACCGTCCAATGCATATTTCCGAAGAAAGGGAAACCAGATTTGATGAGGCCAGTATGGGGCAACTAGAATCATCTTGCTCTCCAAGCGAATCACCTTCTGGATCACCTTGGGAAGAAGGGGAACCGGTGGAAAGGCGTACAGAAGGCCTGTGGGCCAAGCTTGGACTAGGGCGTCCTTGGAAATCTCCCCCGGAACTGGGATGAGAGAGAAGAACTGTTGGCATTTCGTATTGAGGGGGGGTTGCGAACAGGTCGCAACAAGGAGTTCCCCATCTTCTGAAAATCTGAGTTGCCACTCTGTCGTTCAGAGACCACTCGTGAGGGGAGAGAACAGTTCTGCTCAGTCTGTCGGCTATCACATTGGATCTCCCTGGAATGTGTGTTGCTACCAGAGAACGTTTGGTTGCAATCGCCCAATCCCATACCTTCATGGCCTCCCTGCAAAGGGGGTAGGATCTGGTCCCTCCATGCTTGTTCAGGTACCAGACTACTGACATGTTGTCGGACTGAATGGCAATCATGCCCTGGGGGAGGTAACTGTGTAGTGCTTGCAGTGATAGAAGCACCGCCCTCATTTCCAGTATGTTGATGTGGAGGAGACTCTCGTCTGAGTGCCACTTGCCTTGGACTGACCTGCCCAGGTAATGTCCCCCCCACCCCGTCTGGGAGGTGTCCGTAGTCAATGTGGCCACTGGAGGTGGTGGAATGAAGGGTCGCCCCTGATTCAGATTGGAGGAAAGAAGCCACCAACGAAGGTCCTGTTTGCACGTCTCTGTGATCAGAATGAGGTGACTGAGAGGGAGATCCTGATAAGACCACTGGACTGACAGGAGCCACTGGAGAATCTTCATATGTAACCTTGCCAAGGGGACTAGGAGAACGGTGGCCGACATGGAACCTAACAGTTGTAGGACCATCCTGGCTGGGGCTCGGCGTTTGAGGAGCAAGGCTCGAACTTGAGACTGTAATGTTTCTATCCTCTCTGTAGGAAGATAGACCCGCATTTGCTTTGAGTCTATCTCTACTCCGATAAACCGTATACCCTGAGATGGCAGCAACACAGACTTTGCCCAATTGAAGGTGATTCCTAGGAAGTTGCCTAGAGATATAGTGGCTGCTAGGTTTTGTAAGAGTAGACGCCTGGAGGTGGCAGTTAGGAGCCAGTCGTCTAGTTATGGAAACACCTGGAATCCTAGACTTCTCAGGTGAGCAGTCACCACCGCCAAACATTTGGTGAACACCCTGGGGGCTGTGGTGAGACCAAAGGGCAGTGCACGGAACTGGAAATGACCATCTCCCAGGCTGAAGCGCAAGTGTCTCCTGGACGCCTGATCTATAAGGATGTGATAATAGGCGTCCTTGAGATCTATGGAGCACATCCAAACACCCTTCTCCAGTCCAGTAGCGGGAGAATGGATTGTAAGGTGACCATCCGGAACTTGGACTTCTTGACAGATCAGTTTAGTTTGCTGAGATCCAAAATGGGCCTCAAGTCCCCGGTCTTTTTTGGCACCAGAAAGAATCTTGAGTAAGTCCCTTATCCGGTCTGGCCTTCGGGGACCGGTTGGATGACTCCTTTTTGAAGCAGCTTTGAGATTTCGATGGCTGCGAGATCCCGTTGACTGGGTGGTGGGTCCGGGATTTTCCGGGATGGTGGTGGGGGGGGGGGTTGAGAAAAGGGGATGGTGTAACCTCCGGCGATGATTCGGAGCACCCATCAGTCCTGAGTGATACTCTCCCAGGCCTTTAGGTGCTTCAAAAAACGACCCCCGACTGGCTCCGGAGCTGCACAGTCGGGCAATCCTTCAGGGATGCTGGAAGGTTGAAGAGCCACGAAAGGACTCAGGGTCTCCAGTGTTGCGGGGGCCTCCGCCGCCTCTGGGACGGGGTCTTCCTGAAAAATTTCCCCCTCCTCTGCCTCTAGAAGGGGGATCGCCCTGCTGTGAGGAGTAAGCCTTTTGAGATTTATGGAACCACATTTTCCCCCCTCTTCTAGCCTTGGGATAAGGCCTGAAGGGAGTGGAAAACCGTGCCCCTACAGCAGTCAAGGTCTTACCCTCTTGTTCACAGCGGGTCAAGGTGTCCTTTACCTTGGGTCCAAACAGAGAGGACCCATCGAAGGGAGCATCAGCAAAGGAAGACTTGAAGGCTTCCGCAAAGTGACACAGGCGGAGACAGGCTTGTCTCCGTAGAGCAACACCTGTTCCCGCCGCTCTACTCGCCCCCTCGGCTGCATACGAAATGAGCCTCACGGACGAGTTCGATAATGATGATAAGGTAGCCAGCTGAGAGCTAACCGTCTGGGCAAACTGCTCAGGTAGGTTACCAGAGAGGGTATCTGAAAGTTCCTTGACCAGATCCCTCTGAAGTCTGGTGAAGTGCGTCAGATAATTCAGAGATCTTAAAGTAAAGGCTGCTGAAGTAAGGGTGCGCTTCCCGTACCGATCCATGCTCCTGGACTCTATTAGGAGGATGGACGGACGTAGACGCCTCTGCCACATCTTGTTGGGTAGCAGATGCCACCACCAGGGCATCTACAGCCACATCTTTGGAGAGAAAATCCTTTTCAGGGGTGGGGCTGAAAGAAATTTATTGGGGCGAGCTGGCACCGGTTCCACAGAATCCAGGTGCTCCCACGCCCTTCGAGAGATCAAATCCAGAAGCTCATCGAAGGGCGGAGACACCCAGGAGGTGGAGGGCTGAGCCCCGAAGGCCTTGAGGAATACCGACTCCTCAGCAGAAGGGGGTTTGGACTGCCAGTCGCCTCGTTGCTTCAAGATTTCTAAGATGTCCGCAAAGGAGACATCATCCGAGTGCGACTTGGGGGACCCCTCCGCATTATCGAGGTCGGTGTCCGAGGTGAGAGACTCGTCAGGGGAGTCGAAGTGCTTCATCTTGCACTATCTCTTCCTTGGGGGTTCCTCCGAAGATGCTTCGGAAGGACCTCCAGGAAGGGGGGAACCCCCCAATGGGGGTGACCTCAGGCCCCAGGGCTCCGCTGTCTTGAGACAGGGGGACAACAAAGGAACCAGTCTCCGTGCCAAGGGAAGGTGCCGGAGAGACGGTGGAGGTAGCCAAAGAAGATCTGGCCAAAGCACTCCTCGTGGCCCTGAAGGCCGGACCCCCAGAGTCCTGGGAAGGTCCGACCCCCGAGGCCACAACAGTAGACGGCACTCCCGCAGCCGACGCACCGAGAGGGAGGCTCGGAACCGAAAACATCGGTCCCGAAGCGTCACCCCCGGGGCCGACCGAGGAGGTCCGTGTACCGAACTCCGACCCGAAGAGCGGGGTTGGAGTAAGGGTCAGAGCCGACCCGAAAACCTCCACCGGCTCCACCAGCACCGACTCCAATGGTGCCGAGGCTGTTGGAGGAGGAACCAAGACAACAGGGTGGGCAATCGGCTCCGGAGCTGACTGGGCTGGAGCCGAAACCAACTTTTGGAAGACTGGAGACTGAAACAGCCTTTGAAGTACCCTGTCTATGTCCGAATCCGACATTCTCGAAGACCGAGAAGAGATCGAACGAGTTCGAGTCGACTTCTCCACCGGTTCCGAAGGACTGGGGGACCAGCTCCGAATCGTCCCAATAAATATCGGTGCGGAGGGAGACTCCACAACCATAGCAATTTCCCTCGGAGCCGAAGTGGACTTCGGCGCCGAAGGGGAAGAGTCTGAGCGGGCAACTCTCATTGGCTCCGAAGACAGTGGAGCCGATGAAGGTGACCCGCCTCTTGAAGCTCTAGCTGTTGGCTCCGAAGCCAGAGGAGTCGAGGCTGGAGGCATCGAGGCAGACCGTTCCACCCTCGGCTCCGAAGTCCGTGGAGCCGATGGAGAAGCCTGCCGAGATTTCTTTGTGGCCGGTTCTGACGGGCTGGTCGGAGCCGACGATTTCTTTTTCTTCGATGGTGAAGAGAAGATGATAAAGCCTCCTCAAAAGAAGTTGTAATAAGCCCTTTTAGAATCAATTTGTTTTTCCTCTCTTGGAGGACTCGGGAGGAAAAGGCGTGACAAACGCTGCATGACTCCTGAAGATGTTTAGGGCCTAAACAATACACACACAACGAGTGATTGTCCGTTATGGACATCTTGTAGCTGCACCTAGAGCATTTTTTGAACCCAGAAGGTCTATGCTCTTTCGACATGTTTACACAAACACTGCTACTAACTTCAAAAAACTTTCAAAAACTTTGTTAAAGAAGAGTAAATAAGGACAAGACCCCTCTAACGTAAATGGGATTACTTGCCCAACTAAACTATAACACTACAATAAAACTCACACTAAATACTTCAACACGCGCGAGGGCAAGGCCCCTCTAACCAAAACGGGATCCTTTCCCTCAAATTAAGGACAAGTTTACCAGAAAAATCTCACAAAACTCAGTCACACAACAACAATAGCTGTTAAAACAGCTTTTGGGTATATGAATCAAAAATTTGACAGAAATTCTTTGAAGAAAAAAGCACTTAGCTCAGCCAAGTCCGAGACCACGTCTTTGCTGTAAAGCGGCAAACGAGATCTGGGGAAGCAGTGGTGGTGCATCCTGGGATATGGCATAGCTCAGCCAATAAGAGACTTCGTTCTATAGTATAGCGTGCCGAGTCGGAGCCGAGGATCGGCTCCGAACCCATCAGTACAGAATGTAGGCGAGATAGGATCACATAACATCTACCTCTTCTACAGCTGAACCTATTAACAGAAGATTCTAATACTACTTTAACAGAACCAGTAAAACAGGTCCTGGTCTTTCGTACCACAGTAAAACCAGAGAGAATCACCCATCTGAGATAGTCTGTGATTGTGCCTTCCCAACATCTCTTCACATCAGGTGAATCCTGACAATGGTGGAAATCTGAAAAAGTCTGTAGTAGGCCCCAAAATACTACCTCAGAAATTGCCAGTAAGGCAAATAGAATTTCGGAGATGAATTGAGTCCAGAATATTATTTATGCACTTTCATAGAACAAAAGGTCAAATATGGTCAACTCATATGAAAGTAATAACAAGGATATTATCCCATGTTCCCTAAATGCGTTCAATGATAGGATACAAAAATATCCAATAGTAATACATTGCAAAATAAATAAATTCAGTAATATAACTGGGATGGGCAACATGATCAGCAGCATGGCCTACAATACTGATGGGAGTTAGATCACTGCAACTGTAGCTGGTGTCCAACAGCATACACACTATCTGATCAGTTACGGACATCCTGTGACAGTTGCACAGGCTTGCAGACGAATTAGTGGCACTGTTACACTAATGTAAACTTTCTACTGGTTTAACAACGAATGGTTTTGATATTGTTGGACTGCTAACATTACAAGGCTCATTGCTCAAAAAAAAAAAAAAAAAAAAAATTGCAGAAGTTTTAGCTGCATACAAAATGGATGTTCCCCTTGTCTAAAACGTTCGTCACTAAACATTTTTGGTGTCCGAGATCATTTAAAGAACAGCTGTAAGAAGCCTGTCCAAATTCTCTCTAAGAGGGAAATAATGGCCAACACTAAGTTTGGTTGGATGCTTACAGATGCCAGGAAAGATAGTTAGAGATGGTAGCTGTCTGATGGCTAAATTCTATTTGGATTTGAATATTAAAACAGATCAGATTGCTTTCAAAAATTGGATGCCATTACAAAAGAGCTACACTTTGCTTTTTGGGTGTCTTAGTAAATGGGGAGACTTAAATGTGCCACCCAATTCTGCCCTTGGCAGAAGTACTCCATGTACAGAGAAGCATACATGATCAAACACTAAACTTGTTCAAACAGTAAGAGTTCAAGGATGTGCAGTACAAATTCTGCTTTTAAGATAATGGGTATACCTTTACCACCCACAACTGGACTAGAATGCAGAAGAACCTACTAGGAACTTGGTTAATATGCAGGTGATAAGACAGCAGGGTACTGCAGTCACCTTTGTGATAAATCCTGAAACTGTCCTAGATCTCTGGGTATTTTCTAGGCTATGGGATCTGTGGGGATTTGGTGAGCAACAGGAGAATGAGCAGTCCACCCCCCCCCCCCTCCAGCTGGTCCAACTAAAGCAGAGATGTTACCTACCCAGAATCCCTTAGACTTGTTGCTAGAGCAAGCAGGCGAAGTCCTTCATGTTGCACTCCCACTACAGCTGCAAGGCAGCCAAGGTTCAGACAGCAAGAAAAATGGTGCGCTATCACAGCTGCTGGAGGCAGACATAAAACACTTACAGGTGTTGCTGCACAAAGACTCAGTTTAGGACTAAGTGCTGCAAAATAAGCACACAAACAATTAGGGTCACTGAAAAAAAAAAAAAAAAAAAACAAAGGAACCACTTGGTAACAGAAGCAATGAAGCCATTGGCAATGGATAATATTTCTCTATCAGTTACAACAAGATTATGGAAAAGCTAGCAAGCAATCACAGCTATTAATGTTTAATCAGGAAAGAAAATTCACTACATCGAGATGATGAATACTGAACTCTATTTTTATAAGGATCATTATGAGGACACCAGTATAAAAAAGCACAGTTGTGTACACTTACCATAAATGTAGATCTTAGAGTGTATTCACTATTGCAGTCATCACACTTGGGTTATCTGCCTGCAGGTAGCCCTCAGTCGGCCCGAATACCAGAGACTTAGTATTGCTGCGTCGGACGCCTCTGCTCCGAGACTGACGTCAGGTCGTCAGGGGGATAGAAACAAGCAGCTGACGACCATTACATCAGTTCTAATTGCCCCAAAAGTCAGGAGCCCCCCAAATAGGGAGCTAGGTTATGGTGGGGAAAAACACCACCAGTAAAAAGTAAATACCAATACCCCAGAAGGGATTAGTAATAGCCATAGATAGGAGAGAGAGAGAAAACCAGGGGGCTGGAGGGAGGGAAACCAGGACTGCAACAGTGAATACACTCAAACATCTACATTTATGTTAAGTGTACACAACTGTACTATGTTCTTCGTGTCTCACTGTTGCAGTCATCATACTTGGGTGGATTCCCAAAGCTGAAGAATGGTGTAGGGAGTCGAGAAGAGTTAGGGCTAGCTAGTATGCCTTTCAAGACTGCTGTAATAAATCCTGCCCTGGATTTGGAAAAGATAGGCAGGTGGTAATGCTTGGTGAAGGTGTGTACAGAACTCCAGGTCGCAGCCTCCAGGATGTCCCTGGTAGGGACTCCCCTGAGAAGTGCTGTAGCAGTAGATGTTGCCCTAGTGGAATGTGTTCTGACCCCCTGAAGGGTTGGTTTTCCCATGGTGCTTGTAGCAGAAATGGATGCAGTGTGTTACCCATTTGGAAATAATTTGTTTTGAAATGGCCTTGCCCTCTGCCCCTGTTGCAAAGCTGACTAGTAGCTGGTCTGATTTTCTAAAGGGCTTAGCCCTATCAAGGTAGAATCTGAGCTATCTGGCACGTTCAAGGAGTGCAGGATCCTTTCCCCTTTATTCTGAAGATTAGAGAAGAAGGTCGGCAAATGGATGGATTGATTGAGAGCCACACTGGACACCACTTTAGGCATAAAGGAAGGGTTAGTCCTGAGGGAAACCCTGTCAACATAGAAAATAATGAAGGATTCCACAGCCATCAGTGCTTGTAGCTCAGACACACTTCTAACTGAAGTGATGGCCAGGACCAATGCTGTTTTCCAAGAGAGAAATTTTAACTCTGCCGACACTGCAGGTTCAAAAGGGGGTAGTGTGAGCTTTTCCAGTACAAAGTTAAGGTCCCAAGCAGGGGTGGGTGTTCTCCTTGGTGGCCTTAAGTTGTTTGTCCCTCTCAGGAACTGTTTGATAAGAGGGTGCGAGAAGAGAAGTGTCTCAGTGTTGTAATGAGCAGAATGGGCTGAGGCATGTATCTTAATAGAGGAGGACAGGCATTTGTGGAGTAGATTTGCTAAATAATCCAGGATAAGAGGCAGAGAGGGCAGTGTTGTGTTCTCTCCTTTAGACTGAATCCATGAGCAGGATTTTCTTGTACTGGGTCTTCTGGCTTTCTGAATGACGTCCAGCACCTGTTTGCTTAAGGTCGCTAGGGGAGAATTCAAAAAATAAGCCAGGCTGCAAGATTTAAAGTTTGTAATTGTAGATGCAGAATTTGTCCCTCCTGCTGAGAGGGGACGGTTGGATTCTGGTGTAGGTGCCAGGGTGGCACCGATGTCAGGCTTTGCAGGAGGGGTACCAGTGCTGGGGTGGCCAGTCTGGGGCAATTAGAATTGTCCTTGGTCTGTCCTGTTTTATCTTGAGTAATACGGTTGAAAGGAGGGGCAGAGGGGGAAAGGCATAGATTGAGAGATTTACCCACTGAAAAGATAGGGCATCCACTTTCCAGGCCCCGCTGTCAGTATTCCTGGTGCAGAATTTGCTGAGCTGGTGGTTGTAGGGGGAGGCAGAGAGATCCATCTCTGGGGTCCCCCATTTCTCGATCAGAAGGTTGAAGGTGCTGTGCTCCAATTGCCACTTGTGTGGATCTAGGAGATTTCTGCTCAAGTCGACTGCCAGTAAGTTTTGTTTGCCTGGCAGGAAGTAAGCTTGCAGATGGGACTTGAATGTCCAAGGCCATGCTGCACAGCGCCATGGCTAGCCTGCTGAGTGGGTAGGAATGGGCTCCCCCCTGCTTGTTGATGTACCACATAACTGGGGTGTTCTGTTTTTATTAGCAGTTGTCCTGAAAAGATTAGGGATCTGAAAGCTGTCAGGGCATTCTGTACAGCTAGCATTTCTTTTTGGTTGATGTGCAGATGAACTTGACTTGGGCTCCAGTGGTCCTGAATACATATTCTGTCCATGTGTGCCCCCCAGGCATAGTCTAATGCATCTGTGGTTAGGGTCTGGGCAGCTTGGGTTGAGTAAATGGCAGTCCCTTGTTGTGGTTGCATGCTTCTGCCCATCAGAGGAACTTTGTCCTTAGACAGGGTATGATAAGAATGACTGTTTCCAGGTCCTGAGAATGTTGGCACCAAAGACTTAAGTACCATTGGAGTTTCCTCATATGCAGTCTTGCATATGGAATCAACAGTATACATGAGGCCATGAACCCTAGGGTTTTCAGTATTTTTCTTGCAGATAGCTGGGTTCTGGTGGCCATTTGTTTGAAGTAGTCTGTCAGATAGACTTGTTTTTCTGAGGTGAGGAATGCCATCTGGGAAGTTGTGTCCAAGCTTGCTCCCAGGAATGCAATCTTTTGACTGGGTACCAGTTTTGATTTATTTTCGTTGATGGCATACCCCAAGAAAGTGAGAAGATTTTTCACAAATGTCAGGTGCTGCAGCAGCAATTCCTGACTGTCCACCTGAATCAGGCAGTCATCCAAGTACAGGAAAATTTGGATATTTTTCTGCTGCAGTAATGAAATGGCTGGAGCCAGGCATTTTGTGAATACTCTGAGCGCAGTAGATAAGCCAAAGGGAAGTGCAGAAAACTGATAATGCATAGACAAGCCCTGAAACTTGGATACTTCCTGCATGATTCCCTTATGGGGATATGCAGATAGGTTTCTTTTAAGTCTAGGGTGACTAACCAGGCATCCTTGGCTAGCATAGGAAGGAGCTGCTGCAGGGTAAGCATTTTGAATTTTGGTACCACCAGGAAGGTGTTGAGAATGGGAAGATCCAAGATTGGGCACCAAGAGCTCTCTTTCCTGGGTACCACAAAGAGTCTAGAGTAGAATCCTTAACTCCTCTGTTCTACTGGAACTGGCTAAATAGCTCTGATATTGAGCAGGGAAAGTACTTGGTTTTGAGCCTGTGCCCACTGGTTTGGAGGAAGGTCTGGAAACCCGCTTGGGGTTGGCAGTAAATGGAAATAAAATTTGCACCCCTGGGATACAATGTTGAGGACCCATGGGTCCTGAGTGATGGACATCCAGTTTTTTGCATGAAGGGCAAGTTTTCCTAAAGGCACATGCAACTGGGCAGGGCTGGGGAGTGGAGTAAAGAAGTCATTGTGAGCTTTTTCCATAAGGAGGTGGCTTACCACTCCCTTGCTTAGATCTCTGCATACCCTGAGAATGAAAGTCTGGGTGGTCTGTTTCCCCTGGGTCTGGTTTGAGAAGGCCTGGAAGGGGCTGGAAAGGACCAGTGTTAGGAAGGGCAATGCCTACTGAATCTAGGGGGTTGCACTTGTAAGAATTCTTTAATAGCCTGCATAGACTTAGCTTTTTCTTCTATCTTTTTAAGAACGTCTTTCTGCTTTGGTGCCAAACAGTCCTTATTCAAAGGAGCGTCTAGTAACTTTGATTTGACATGGTCTGGCAAGGTCTGCTCCTTAAACCAAGCATGTCTTCTCAGTACAGAGCTAGTGACAGCTGCCCTGCATGATGCTTCTAGGGTGTCAAAGCCATACTGCAAAGTATGCTTGCTGACGTGGCTTGCAGAGTACATAAGCTCCTGCAATTCTTTATATTCTGCACAGTCTGAAAAGGTTGCCACGTTTTGTTTAGTAAGTTCCATAATATGTTGCTGGTACTTCAGCATGTGAAACTGGCACTTCAATGCCCTAATAGCAAGAGTTGCAGAGGTATATACCTTCTTATCCCATCTATCCAAAGCTCTGGAATCCCTGTCCGAAGGGGTGGGATTCTTGGCTGTAGTAGCCTTGATACCTTTAGTCCCCTGGGAAATGTGTGTGTCAGGAAACCAGACAGGTACTACAGAGTACCTAAGGGCAGGCGGTAAAGTGTCAGGAGTAAGACTGAATTCCATAAAAGCATCACCCACAACATCCAGGACAGGGGGTATTGATAAGGGCCTGTGTTGAGGCAGCTCTAGAAATTCTCTCAGTCTCTGTTTGGACTGAGGAGAGTCTTGGCATTCCCAGTGGAAATGCTCTTGTAAGGTATGCAAGGTTTCACCAAAAGAAAACTCTTCTGGAGGGGAGGCAGAGGGAATGGATTCCTCGGCATATGAATCCTCATAAGCAGATAACGCATGTCTTTATAATCAGAAATTTCAGATATCGGACTCCTGGTCTGTAGAAGCTGAAGGGGACTGGACTCTCTCTCTTAGCAGGGGAAGGCTGAATTCCCCTAATCAGTGTAATAAGGTCTTCAGCCATTCTAAGCATTTGTTTTTGTGGCATGGGAGCAGGTGCATGCTCTTTGGTCATCGGTTTTCTAGGCGTAGTGTGTACTCTGGGCCTAAGAAACTCGGTAGTTTTGGTTAAAAAAGTAGTCGGTTTGAGTCAAAACATCGGTTGAGTGAATAACTGCCTCAGAAGCTGGTGCCTGCTCAGCGGCTCCAGACCCATCCAAGGTAGACACATCCGCAAGTTCCATAGTCAATGAGTCTCGTGGCATACCGGATTCTGAATGAGTCTCAGTAGAGGCCTGCAAATCCACTGAAGCGGGCATAAGGGGCTGCGAAAGCGCCTCACTGAGTACCGGTGGACTGGCGACTTGCTTAATGGAAGAGTCGTTGGCAGTTTTGGATCTATGCGATCTGTCTCTGTCTTTATCTTTATTTTTTTTGGAATATCGATAGTTGGATGGCTTTTCATGCATTTTTTGCACATGCTGATTTTTTGCACACGCTGATTCTTTGCACACGCTGATTTTTTTAGCACATGCTGATGTACAATATGTTACATTATCAATGTTGCCCTTTTAAATAGCAATTGTTTGGTAAGCAGTTGGCGCCAAAAAGAATTTAAAAACACATTTCAGACATTAGTTCATGGTTCTGAGGAAGTCTGACGGAGGTCAGACGAAAGCGCTTAACCTTGTGTTACTTTCATCTGAATTATACTTATTGTGTTGTGACTTTCATTCAATAAAACGGTGGTTCAACTATCTTGCTGTCGTTGTCCGAGCTTTTTGGGATACAGTTCGTGGACACCCTCTCTGGATTGTTGATAGGGAAGTGGAGAGGGCTACCTGTGACACATCTAAAGGAAAGCCCCAGCCTAGGCAGCTTAAATGTCTGTCAAGTTCTAGATAAAGTTCCACAAAGACTTGATCATTCTGAGCAGGTCAAGGGAGAGAGTCTGTGCATCCTAGTTGCTCATTATATGCTACCTTTAGGCATAGGAAAGACAAGTTGGAAGTAGTTAATTACTGGTGTATATGTTTGATTAATGTAGATATGAACACTTACTCTAAGGTACTAGCTAAGAAATTGTAGCAGCTACTTCTGCTATTGGTCTGCATTGAACAAAGTGGCTTTGTTCTGGGACACACCATACAGACAAATCTATGTACTTGACGAACAATGGTGTGGATGATACAGGATAAACCAGACCCACAGGTGTCTGCATGTGTTTACTAAGAGGTATCCAATTTCATTACCTGAGTGAACCTGGAGGGTGTCATAGAAGTGTGCACCCTTTTCCAGAGCGTTGTGGTAGCAAAATCTTCCATGTACAACTGCTTCTTGTGGACAATACATTATCTTCAATGTTCTGCCTTTTTAAAGGCACAAGGTAGGGAGCTATCTGTTCCCAGCCTCATCATTGGTGATGGAAACACTGGTGAGGATATTTGCCAGCAACAGTAGCCTTACTAGATTAAAGTGCTGGGGGTGTTAAGTTACAACTTTACTTTTCACAGATGAATGTGTGCTGCTGTCCAAAGACCAAGCTAGCTCATTAATAACTGAACTAATTCAGGGTTTAATTCCAGACTGTCAGTAAGCCAGATATCAACTGCCTTGAGCTCAGAGCAAAAAAGAAAAACTAAATATAAGGCCAGCTTTTCAAATGAACAAAACAAGCAGTTTTCAGATGAAGTAATTTTCTCACCTTTAATACGCTTAATTTTGGCACTGAATACTGTAAATCCTGTAGCACAAGTTACAGTGGAATAAAGGTCTAGTGCATCATCTGGCTTTCAAGCACTGTATACTTTAAATGGACAAGGTAGCCACACAACTAATGCTGCAGGCTTAATTCAGAACAGAACACAATCAGCACTCAAGGTTTTAAAGATTTAGGAAAACTTGCAATCTAGAACACGCTTTGTGAATTTGTTGGTATATCTGATCTAAAGGTCATCAAGTTTAAGGCCAGACTTCTTCTGGTAAACCTGTAGGTGAACAAGGCTCATGAGTAGAGGTACCACTTCATACTTGGATGGGGCAAGTGGTATCCTAGGTATTACGGAATACACAACAATCCAATTCAAATGACAAACATAAGGAGACAGTCTGGCAGAGGTTGTTTGCAGAGACTCATGACGGAAGCTCCAATTCCCACTATTGGGTAAAACTTGTGATTTGAAAATGCACCCATCTCCACTGGTATGCTATGCATCATGTTTCTGCCCCACTAACCTTTCTCCTGGCTGTTTAATAACAACGTGATTCATTTCACACTACTAGGGATGGGAGACATAAAAGGGGGGGGGGCAGTCAATCAGGGAGGTATAGAGGGGCTCAAACAATGACCAATACTCAGCATATTTTGTACTTTTGGATTCCCTTCCTTTATTGCTGTTCAATGGTATAAAACTTCCATTCCCAAATAACCTCAAGAAACGGCACACAGTTAGATGCATGCATCAAAGTGTTTCCCTTACAACGTGGAAGAGTAAGGATTAGTGAGGTATGGGCACCACTGACTCCTCTAATGTGTGGGGGGATCAGAATTCAGTGGAAAAACTAAGAAAACAGAGGTATAAGTGTATCTCACTGATATCGCACAGTAGCTGTGATAGAATTGCTCAGTGCTACCAGTATTGCAGCCTGCATATGCCATTTCTCCTAAGTATCAATGGAAATATTTACAGCTTAGAGAGGCAATCAATTCTGAAAAGGATTACATGTACTGCACCAAAAGGGGACTTGTGTTAAAGCGTGAATCACTGGACTAAATTCATGCATTCTCATTTCAGCAAAACCCTGAGCGTGAGATGGCGATGTATGTGTGTGTGTGTGTGTTTCATTAACTGATGATGTATGTACGTATCTGTAGGAGGAATATTTTGTCAACATCCCGTGTGTACACATTAGAAAGTGACTAGTAAGAATGAAGAGAGATTCAGTTTGTGTGTGAGAGACTGGCAGGGATAGGCTGCGTGTATGAATGCAAGATCAGTCAGTCATTGTGTAAGTATTAGTGAGACACTGGCAGACAATGGAGTAAGGAGGTTCCTTCTTTTCCCCACCGATGAGCAGTCTCAGAGTTAGTATACAGTAAGTTGCCAGGGATAGAGGTGGGGAGCACTCAATCAGCCCCGCTCACCCTGAGTGGTGGGAGGTGGGCATCCATGTGCATCAATTTAGCGTGTGACCTATGAGGTCTTACTCCACGGCTGCTAGGCGTCACTCAACCCTCCCTCCCCCCAAGAATGTACAAACCCAGCAACAGCTGCTCACTACCATCCATTCCTAACACCTCAACTACTAAATGAACCTCGGCTGCCTAGGCCATAGTCGGAGCTTTATATGTCTATGCCAACAGATATGAACTCTCAAAGTGTTTTGGAATCTCTGCTGAAGAAACTGTTGTATAAAAAAATCCTTTTCATTGTGCCAGACACTAAAACAAGTTTGTGGATGAAAGCAATAATGTTAAGACAGCACAACATTAGTCTCTACTTTAATAGCATGGCTTGATGGAAACGACAGAAAATCTGCAACTATAAGCCTTGTGCAGATACTGGTACATCCAACTCCACTCCATAGCTCTTAAGGACCCTAAACAAGCTTATTATGTACACCAACTTCTTTGAAAGATCACTGAAATTAGTTCAGCATGGCTTCTGACTCCTTAGAAGAGTCAGCTTTAAACTCAAGTTTTGTAGTTTTAGCAATCTATGCTTTTTGACATGTGCCACTAGGCAATGTTCTCATCTCTTAAATAAATGATGTTAAGGGCCACTAAGTGACATTCTCGGGTCTTGAGTTAACAGTTCTAATGTTTACACCCATGTGGTTCATGCTAACTCATCTCAGTGTGTAGTTTTTCCCAACAAGGCGAACGTATGGATTTTTTGAGGATATACTGCATCACACTACAAATTTCCCCACTTACTACTCTCAGAGGGGATTATAAAGGTATTAAGGATATCAAACTAACAAACTAGGTTCTGCACTCAGAGTACTTCCACCAATTTTAGGTGATGCATGTTTTACACACACATACACACACACACACACATATGGATTCACTTCAGAAGCTTGAAATACTGAAATCTCGAATTTCAGTATCTCGAGCCCAAGAAGTTGAATCCACAAAACAATGAAAACTGAAAACCATGAAATTCAAAACCTCGAATACCGGAGGTTTTGAATTTTGCGGTTTTACTACACACACACACACACACACACACCATCCACCACACAAACACTCTACTACATGAAAGTAGGGGGCCAAGCCCCCTGCACCCCTCAATGTGGGGGGGCTGCACCCCCTACACCCCCCCTACTTAAATATTCTCACTCCGAGGTCGCACTACATACAAACCCACACAAAACACCACCACACAAGCTTTCTCTTCGCATACACACACACACCACAGCAACAAAACACACTGAAACACCACAGCCCCTACTCAAACCCCTTAACACACACACTTACCTGAATACATGACCATAGCAGAACTTTAGAAGCGTGTAATTCAAAACCTCCGGTATTCGAGGTTTTGAATTTCACACTTCTAAACTTTCGCTATTACGTGGATTCGGCTTCTTGGACTCCAGATACTGAAATTCGAGATTTCATATATCTATCTAGAGAGAGACAGAGAGACATGCACTATGGAATCAGTGGGATAAATGGATTGGTTTGAGGATTTTTCAATCTTGAAAGGTAGTATGGGTTTATGCAAATTTCAGATTGGAGAGTCAAATTGTATGTCTGATTGTTCCACAGCTACAAAGTCTTGCTCAAATAATACTGCAAAAAGTTGTGTGTGTATAAGCTATCTTAGCCAAAGTCAAGCCACAGGTGAATTAGCAACCTTTACATTTCCATAGTTGTCCAGACAGCATAAGAATGTGTGAGAGAGCCCTGTGATGGCTTGGTGCTCAATTCAGAATGACCTTTCATATCTTGCAACTAATGAGTATCAGGACAGGCTTTGGCTCCCAGGTGACCTTCACTGGATTAGTTGGGTAATTAACAGAATAGATGAGTGAAAGATGTATACATTCTTATGTATAAACTTTGCTCAAATCAGCACTTGTTCTAGCAATTAACCTACATAAAAATTAAACAGCTGCTTTTTCAATCCGGATATACTATGAGTGAGTAAAGCAGAGTTCTACAAACAGCTGTTTATTCTACATGTTGTTACCTTATTCCAGTACTCCTACTGCACTGCCCTGTTGCTAAAGAAGTTTACTATTAATAAACTTCTTTTTGGCAGCTGCTGATCTGGTGTACTGTGTTCTAACTTTTTTCCTAGTTAAGTCTGGTATTTCACATAACACACAGGACATGCAATCAGCTACCTCCTTGAAAATGCCTTGATCATTAACTGGGTAGACCCATTTATCTTTTACAACTGACACAATCAGACTTGAGTTAGTGCTTCTGTTCTGAGCAGTACTGGAGTTGCCTGCATACATCCACATCACATGTAAATATTTTGCTGCTGTTCTACATGATTCCCTCGGCCTCCATTTGCCTGCTGGACGACTCTGAGCAAATCACTTAGACAGATAGTGCTCTGGTTAGCTTGGAAATTGGGCTATACTCCTCAATGGTTTTCTGGACCACATGCATTGTAACTGCCTACTTACCTAAACCAATAAACTGTATAAACGAGACACAAGAGGTATAAAAAACAGGTATAAAGAGTGCCTTGTTATCAAAGACACAGTCACCCTCTGTATGTATGTATGTATGTACGTATATATATATATATATATATATATATATATATATATATATATATATATATATATATACACATTATATATAAATATAAAAAGGTTCTCTACATAATGAAGTATACAGTTCAGAAATCCTTCTAGCCAAGATGATTGCACCTAAAAATAATTTTCCAAGTTAAGAAAATAAAGTCCTGAAACAAATCCTGAAGTAAACAAAGTGAACTTTTCTATTAATGAATTTCAAATTGTGCTAACTGGATGCCTAGGGTTGCCAAAGCTGAATCCCTTTCAAAGTGTTCTCCTGCTGTATGAGAAGTTACATGCAACTCAACCAGAAATGGTCAAGGGATATACTTTAAAAGAGCTGGCCACCATTATTCAATCACTTTCCAAAGCCTGCTTTACCTTATTCATAGTAATGTCCAAGCTGCAGCCTATACTGACAAGCAATGGGAGAACCACTTCTGGATAGGAAACTGGTTCATCACAGACTCAACTCAGATCAGCCTTATATCAAGTGGTAACACTGAAATACCTAAGTACTGATGTGGAAGATGGACTAACACAAAAACAAAACTGGAGAAGTATGATTTTTCAAGTAAGAAAATGTTTACTGTCTTTAAAGCAGATGCCTGCGAGGCCTCAAACCCAGGATTCTCCAAATTATCAGGTTTAGAGACATGAGGTTTTGATTACCTTATTTTGCCATCCTGCTGTATTAATAATGAGCAGAGGTACTCTTAAAGTTGTAATAATAACATCTATGATAAAGTGAACTGACCTGGTGAGCAGACAACTATTAGGATGAGATTACTTTTACCTTTAGAAACTTCCATAAAACAACAGTGGAAATACATAGATGACAGGAGGAAATAAAGAAATCATCTATTATTAACTGATGGGAAAGACTGAGTAGCACTGTCTGACTGCAAGGAAATCTGAAGCAGAACAATGGAAGCTGTTTTAGAGAAGACAAACAGATCTAGTCTTGGTCACTCCATTGTTTTATTCTGTTCAGAAACACGTAGGAGGTGAAAGGTCCTCACTAAATGCAGCACTGATCATCTTAAGATTACTGTGCGTATCCTAACATATCAGTACTTGCACTGTAAGGATCATAGTTTCAGTGCAAATTCCTTGACATGAGATGAAAAGTAAAGCAGTTAGCAACATAAGAGAAGCCCGACCTTGGACCAGGAATGTAGTTACAGCATACCCTGGAATTTTTCACTGACAAACCTTGCCCTGCTTGTAGGTTTTCCATGCAGTTTGTACTGTTCAGAGGACCTATGAATGGTAGTCTAAGCCGCTGCCTCACAGATGCTTTAGGTTTATACATTTCAAAACAAAGCTGCAGCAGTGACAGCTGCTGTAACCAACTGTACCCATACATTATCATAACAGTCGAACCAAAATGTGGCATAGCTAATCAGCTACTTTTATAGAATTTGTTTAGATACAGGTCAGCTTTGTTTTCTTTGCATAAAGGACATAAAAATGTGGTGCAACCATCTAAATTTGATCCGTGCAGTACCTTAGCCATCTATGCACTTGCATCATGTACAGAATTCTCCCCCTTGTTCTGAGGATCTGGATTTAAAAAAAAAACAAAAAGGCGACTGGGTGGTCTGGTCCAATGTAAGCTCTAAAACCAAAATAGTCATAAAAGGAGGACTGGTTCTAAGGCCAGAATATCTAGTGCAGAGATTCTCATGGCAAAGTAATGGCATAAGAAAATGTTTTCCAGTAAAATAACTTCAAAGCAATGGAACTACATGGTTCAAATGGGATGAAGAGTTTAGTAACACAATTCAAACACAAGGAGTAGGAGAGCTGAGTCTCTTTGGGGACCTAAGGTGTTGTGATCTATTTCAGAAAGAGTTTGACTGGCAGAACTTAGAAAGAAGCTGCCTATATTAACACTTTTCAGCAATTTTACAAAGTACTTTACAATGAAGAGGACAAAGAGAGGTGCACCCGGTATGCAACTGCTCCTGTTTAGCCACTTCCTGATGATGTACTTCCCCAGCTTCTTGTAAGAGGCACATCATTTCTGGAGAAATCCAATTCCAAAATGCTCACGGGTGAAATCAGTCTGACAAATCTAAGGCACATCAGTACACAAGAAACCCACCCCATCTCCACTTAGTAAGTGGAGTGTAGTTGCAGGGAAGAGAAAGAGGACCTTCCTAGCTCATCTGCACTACTTGGGAGAACCATGGTGGTCTTTGTGAGCTGATATGACTATAATGAGCTTTCATTTTTTTCCTCCTCATGCAGTTAGGAGCAGCCTTGGAAAGAGTGGGACAGAAGGAAGACATACATACGGTAGGTGCTGGCTCTAGGGGATGGAAAAAGCATTAAGCAACCCTGTGTGGGAATCAGCAACAGAGCTTATTTACCGGATGACTGTCCTGTGAACAAGTCTATCTTTGGCATCTCTCACTTTTCATTAATGAAATGACCTTCTCTAAGAAGACAGCTCAGCAGGTATTCTGTTCCTTACGTACAGAGGGCACTTGGTGGTAATGGCCTTTGTTTCCAGGTCAATGTCATGCTATCATGGGCAATATATAGAGTGGGTGCTCTGTGCTTGTTGATGCACTACATCACTAGGACATTTTCTCTCACTCTTAGGGGTGCAGTGGTGAGGCAAAAAATATACTGTGCATAAATTATGACCATTTTTTCACAATTACAGGCCTAGTTTTGAGCTTGCTGGACTACTGCCCTGTACTTTTCAGCCCCAATGTGTGCTGTACCCCAAAAATGTATATACACATCTCTAGCAAGGACATAAATAGGGTCCAGAGCTACAAAAGGAAATTCTAGAATAGCTATGACCTGTTGCTTCCACCAATACAAACTAATTCCCAACAGCAAGGACAAGAAAATTAATTTCTCAAAGTTGGAAATATTAGAAACTTCCAAGATAGCTGCTTATTAACAGCTTACATCTAGCTCTCCTAGTGTGAAAACAGAAACTCAGCAGAGGCCAGTAGGCTTGTGTGCATAGGTAAATTTCAGTAACTGGCTAGTAAGTGCACTGTCTGAATGCCAGGAATAAAGAAATACAGAAGACCTGGAAAATAACAGCTACAAAAAGTGAGGAAGAAACACTGACTGGGGAGAGGTCTGCAGCTGTTCAGCAAAAAGCAGTGGAACCTTCAGTCATGCCTTTCAGTAACCTACAGGAAAATACAAGACAAACTGCATACAGACCTGGTTAAAATAAACAAAACACTGATGGAGTATATCAACACAAACAAAAGACTGGAGAAATGGAAGAAGCTTTAAACAGATATTCAGATGAGACAATAAAACTGCAAAAAAAAAAAAAAAGAAAAGAAAAAATCAGAGGTCAAAATAAAGAAAAGGCTGGATGAATATGAGACTGCTTAGGAAGAGATGTTTAAATAAAAACAAGAATTAGAGGACAGAGCATCTAGGGAAAACCCGAGAGTTTCGGCTTTACCAGAGAAGCTGGAAGGAAAAGATTGCATTCATTTTATGAAACCACAAATATGCAACTTGACTGGTATGCCACAGCAGGAGCTGTTAGTTGGAAGGGCACATCAGGTGTATGCTCCAAACCTGGCTATAAGAAAGCAACCTAGACCTTTAATAGTAAAGATGCAATCCTACCAGCAAGAGGAGGTGATTCTGACAAAACTGTGGCAGAAGGACAAAGTAGTAAATGTGAGAGACAGCAGAGTGTTGTGGAGAGTGATTACTCAATGTACACCAGCCAGAAGAGGAGCAAATTTATGCCACTATTCAGGGAATGTCGAGATGCAGGTGTGAGATTCAAACTGCTGTACCCAGCTGTTTTTAAAGTATTTTTCCCTGGGGGAACAAAATCATTTTTTGATGAAGTACATGCTAGGGAAGAAATACAAAAGTTTGTCCAACAAAAAGTGACTTGTGAAACAGGAGGAGATTCTACTTCTTCTTCTTCTGGTAATAAAGACCACAGAGAGAGACTATACCTGTGAAACCATTTCCACTGTTTCAACAGAAAATGTTGGAGGGAAGGAAAAGAGCACAAGAGGTGACTAGGAGAATCGAGAGTATGTTGTAAATGAAGCAGAGAAAGGATTTTGGAGATTAAAAGTAATAAAACCAGTAACAATAATTATATCTGTGAAACATGACAGAACAAGAAAATCTGTAAATATTGGACTTTTTCACAGTTTGTTGGACTTGTGGCATATGCCCTACTTCATATCATTGATGTTCAGAAAAGTGCTTTGGGGAAGGCAAGCGGAGTAAGAAGGTTAACTGTAAGTAAAGACTTATTTTCTTAAATAGTACCAACTCTTTGACATCTTTTTTTTTTTTTACATGGTATAAAGTACACTTTTTGGCTATTTTTTTTTTTTTTTTTTTTTTTTTTTTTTTTTTTTAAGTGTAATGGGGATTGTAAACAGGTGCTGCTGGGGTTTTTTTTCTTTTTTTTCTCTCTCCCTTTTCTCTCTTCTTGTTCAGTTTTCAGAAATGCAAGCACTGCAATGTATAAAAAAAGCCTGGTTAAAAAGAATGATGAGAGAGTAATGTGCTTTTTCTCATTCTTGCATGGGGAAATTATTGGATTACAGACCTTGGATTGATTTATTAACAAGTTTTAAGAGAGCAAGTAAATGAAATAGAACAGTGAATATTATGAGGCTTTTTCTTCTGACAAATACATGTAAGCTCAGTAACAATTCTGCAGCTGATCTTCGTGTTTCCATGGAAACAATCCCATAAACAGAAACTGTCTGCCTGGTTCTCATGTCTCCATGGAGACAATTTGATAAAGAAAAATTGACTACAGTATGGCGGAGAGTGAGTGACTGAAGGAAAAAAAAAGAGAACAGAAACTAAGATAATGTTCTCTGGAAAAAACATTCAGGGGTTTTCCCAGCTGAAACAGCTACAAAGATCAGCACTTAGTAGAAGCACAGGCTTGCGCCATGCATCTTAGCATGGATGTCATTTCTTTTAGGTTAACTCAAATCTGTGAGTGTGGCTGTCAGTCAGGGACTTTTGTTCCTATTAGGAGGGTAAACTTCAACATCTGAATGTGTACATAAGTTTTGTGTTAGTATTACATTAATATGTTTTAGGAGGGTATTGGAGGTGTGCTTGCTTTTTTTTTGTTTGAGGGCTTTCAATAAAACAAAAAGTTTTATAAGATGCGGCACAGGCTCAAATGGATATGACAAGCAACAACTGTAATAAAGTACAACCTGCCAAACAGCGTATATGCATGTAACTCAAAAGCTGGAACTAGACATCTAACACAAAAAGGCGCTATACATAAAAGGTGAGAATAACAACTTTTAATACAATGATGCCTTCTTTAACGTCTTTAAATGTAAATTGCCTCACAGATAAATACAAAGAAAGAGTAGTGAACTACAGTAAAAATGTAGAGTGCAAATAGCTATGTTACAAGGAGACACTTAGAAAGAACTGACCATGTCAATTTGATAAAGAAAGATTTTCTGGATGGTTATTCAGCAGAATATCTGGGACAAAGGAAAAGAGGACTACTTATATTAATTGCAAGAGGAGTTCCAATAGTGGTAGAATAGGATAAAAAAGATAATTCAAGATTTCTAGTGCTAAGGAACTACTGGCAAGACAGGAGGATTACACTAGCATGCATTTACATTCCACCTAAAACTGCTGTAATGGAGCTTAAAAAAATTCTGGGAGAAACAATCAGCTTCCAGCAAGGAATATTACTTATAGGTGGGATTGGAACTTGATTTGCAACAGTGAGGATGTGTCTGGGGAGCCCAGAAGGGAAAACTTAACAGAGGGTACATGTCTGTGAAGAAATTTATAAACAATATTAGGCATGGAAGATATGAATTCAGTCACAGGATTCAAAGTGAATTTACATATTATTCCCCAAGATTTTAAAACTGGGCTAGGCTAGACAGAATTTACATGTCACAGAAACATGCGCATTTAGTTGAAGGTCCTGATACACACTCAACAACTATTTCTGATCATGCGCCAATAACAGCTAAAATAAAAACCCACGGTAATGAAATAAAAATGAAACATTGGCGCTTTCCCACATATCTGTTGAAAAGCAAGGAATTTAAGGAATGGGTAGTGGAGATTATTCAGGAGCTCAGACAGGACAGAAACTTATTCTGAAAATATAGCTAGGAAGTAGGATAAAATTAAGGTAGAGTTTAAAAATAGGGTGGAAATAAACGAAAGGGAGCTAAGGTTAAGAAGTAACAAGAATTATTTAGTGGGACTGACAAATGTGACAGTACTGCAGAATAGAGGGAATCTCTCAGAATAAGCGGAAGATAAACTGCAAAATGCTAGGCAGAAAAATAACATATTACCTCGACAATATGCATAAGCTTAGAAAGACTGCTGTTAAGCAAATGTTTTTGGATGATAACACTAGAGCACAAAAACGTTTAGCATGACTCTGGCAACAGAAAGTGGAAAGGGCTGTCACCAGACTTAAGGAGCCTATAACAAAAGAAGGTAACAAGATATCCTGGAGAAGTATTAGAAATATTGTGGAAATTCTATGAGTCTCTCCATAAAGCAGAGAAACATGAAAATCAAGAAAAGATACAAAAGGAAATGTTTATGGAAGAATTAAATATGACAAGGTTAGAGGTAGATGAGGCTCAATTACTAACAGTTACAATAGCAGAACAGAAGATAAAAATGGTGATGTATAACCAATGTACAAGAAAGTCCCTAGGAACAGATGGTATTCCTGTGGAAGTTTGGAAGCTGGGAGGAAAAAAAACTGATAAAGATTTGGAAGGTTTTTTTTAACAATATCTTAAGTCCTGGAAGAAAGGCAGTGGTAGATGCCATACCTAAAGAGGGTAAGGATCCATCAGATCCAGCTTCATATGAGCCCATTTCAATACTAAACCATAATTATAAAGTGTTCATGTCTATAACAGCTAAAATAATGGCAAAAGGAACGCCAAAATTGACAGATATGGATCAATGTGGTTTTGTGGAGGGGAGGCAAACATTTTACAATATTAACAGAAGACTGATGATCCAGAGGGAAGCAGAATGTAAGAGTATCAATGTTATTGGTGGGTATCTAGATGCAGAGAAAGCACCTTGTGCAGTAAGCTGGGACTTTATGAGCAGGGCAATGGAAGCATTTGCATTTCCTGAAAAAATTATAAGGTTGATTAGGAGAATATATGAAGTATCAGAGGTGAAAATTAAAGTGGGTGCGGTCCTCTCTGATAATTTCTGCTTGAGCAGAGGAACCAAGCAGGGGTGCCCTCTTTCCCCTTTATTATGTGCATTATATTTACAAGCATTGGTAAAGAAAATAAGGGACTCGTTCTGAAGGAAATATAATTGGTATGGTAGTCAAGAAAAGCTGGCTTTATTTGCAGATTATATTTTGCACCTGATAAAACTAGAAAAAAACATTACAGTGTTGTGGAAGGCTGAGATAGTTTCAGATCTTTTCGGGAATCGGGATACAAAATTAATGAAGCTAAACCAAAAACAACAGTGGATAAATTAAGTACCCAAACATGAACTGGTTCAGGAATACCAATATTTATGGGGACATGATAAAATGAAATATTTAGGAGTATGGATTAAAATGATTCTAGTGTGGCAGCTAAGGATATGTGGGAAGAGACTAAAAAAAAAAAATACAAAAACAGAGAAAATGGAAGCTTTGTTATATGGATATTGATAGTAAGATACAAGCAGTTAAAATGTTTTTAGTCCCTTTAGTCTTATACACAGGTCAAACATTTTTATCAACCAGAGGAGAAGTTGTGGGTAGCAATTAATAGAGAGCTGAAGGACTTTATCTAGGAGAGGAAGACGGCAAGAGTCAAATGGGTTAACCTGATTATTCCAGCAGAACAGGGCGGATTGGGATTACCCAATTTGAAGGGGGATTTCACAGCTACACAGTTAAGACTCCTATACATAGCACAAGCAGAAAACTATAACTCAAAGTGGAAAGAGGTAATGATGAAACATAGAGGAAGCTCAAGAAACAAAGAGACTGGGATTTTGGATGCAGGCCTTTAAGGAGAACAATAATCATGCTGAATATTACATTCATAAAGTAGCAGAAAGTATTCTAATAACTAAAACTTGAGGTGTGGCCAATATGCCAGACTGTTAGCAGCATTGAACATTAGCTCTGCTTGTAACATTTTTATTCTGACAGGAAATTTAATCTAATTTTTGGAAATACTAATCCAAAAGCATAACAGAGGATTTGTGAATATAGGTCCTTTACTATTTCTCAAAAATTAGTACTAAAACATAAGTTTTTATTATTTTTTCCTGTCAAGAAGTTTTTCCCTCAAGAAATCCATGTATGAGTAACTTGATCTCTCATCAGGACAGTGTGGGGTAAAGGAGCTGCAAACATTAATAACCACTATTCAAGAACTATCTATAAAAATGGACAAACTATAGAATAAAATAGATACTATTAAACAAGACTGTAGTAAGCACAGCAGGACATTCTTAGTGAAATGGCTAAAAAGCATTCTGAACAAATTGCTTCTATCGAGGAATCTGTAACAGATATGGATGGCAGACTGATGGAATGTGAAAGTCAAAATGAGTTTCTTTTGAAACAGAATACAAAACTAACAGAAAAGCTGGAAGACCTAGAAAGTAGGTCATGGAGAAACAACATCAGAATCTATGGAGTACCAGAAAAGGAAGAAGGAACTGATAAGATACACTTTATTAATAACTGCTTCCAACAGCACTAAATCTTCCTGAAGACCTTTCCTTCGGTATAGAGAGGGCTCACCAGTCTCTAGCAAAACCTGCTTCAACAACAGTTTCTCCTAACCCCAGATTCATCATTAGATTTTTGTCCTCCCAAGATAAGAATTTGGTTCTGAAGCCTGCGTGGAATATTTCTCCCATCAAGATAAAGGACAAACTTGTTCGTTTTGACAATGACTATATACTTCTTCTGTCATACCTAGAAGGAAAGAATGTGTTCCCTTGATAAAATCTCTTAAGAAAGTCAACATCAAAGCACAAATCCTCTTTCCCTCCAGGATAAAAATATTTTTACCAGAAGGTGAGAAGATCTTCAGTTCTTTGCCAGAGGCTTTGGACTTTATTCACAAGAAAAAAATACTGATATAGAGGACATGGAATGGTCTACACAGACTCTGAAAAGACATGCAACTAAGAACACTTGGACTGTCAAAGAAAGTGCAAATATAAAATTAAAAGACAAATAGAATTCTTATCAAATAATACTAAATACTTTCTTGCAGAACTCTAATGTTTTATTGGAATATATACACAAAGCAAAGGTAAAGTGTCTATTTTACATAATATTTTATTGGAATACATATACAAAACAAAGATCTTTATTTTGCATAGGCATATATCTATGTAGGTATACATGTATGTATGTATGTGTATGACTTTCAGCTTTTCCCGGATAGGGGTTGCACAGCGGAACACCGGTCCGCTCATGATCGGCAGTGGATTTTTACGGTGCCAAGTTGCCAGCCGGATGCCCAACCTTCAACAAAGGCATGCCCATTCATGCTTGCACCTATCTGCATGTCTTTAATGTCACTCGAACATGGGGAGAGCATGCAGACTCCACACAGAAGGCGCTCCAGCCGAGAAGCAAACAGAAGAGCATCTTGCTGTGGGGCAACAACGTTAAACGCTGAACAACCGCGGCTCTTATGTGCTTGTGTGTGTGTATATAGAGAGAGAGAGATAGATATATAGGTGTGTGTGTATGTATATATGTATATATATATATATATATATATATATATATATATATATATATATATGTATAAGTATATATATATATATACACACACACACATGTGTGTGTGTGTGTGTGTGTGTGTGTGTGTGTGTGTGTGTGTGTGTGTATGTATATATATATATATATATATATATATATATATATATATATATCCCCCCCCTTCTTTTTTTCTTCTTCTTTCATACCATATGTTTACTATAATCGAGGTGCAGTTAACTTCATTATATATTAATTTGGGATATAAAAGTCATGCTATATTACAATTAATTCATGATTTCCAAAGTAAAACATTCATGTGTGTTAGTGGTAGGGTAACACTTTAGAGTTTACTGTTTAGTCTATTATGATTACACTGTATGGAATCCCCACAACAAAAGTGCCCTTAGGAGATGGTTTACTTATGATAATTTTATTTCCTCTTGACATTTTTGAAAGATGTTCATATCATGATTAATATATGTGTCTTTACTTAAAATCTGCATTTCTTAGTGTAATATACAAACATTCAGTGCTTTACATTAACTAAATGCTCTAATTTTAATTCTTAACCTAATTTAGTTTAAGGGATGTAAATTACTGATTTATGGGGAAAATCTTACTATCCAACATTTTTAGAGAAAGGCTGTTCATGTTTTTTTTTCACTGTGGGGGCTGCTTGTGCACTTTTATTCTTCTTTAGAATGGGAAAAACTTAGTGGTTTGAAATTCCTGACAAAAATGCCTTTTCTAAGCCCCTGTGACTGTTTCTTCACGTGCATGAGCATCTACAGGGCACTGGCAGCAAGTATACAGGGAGCGATAACATCACACAACCTTTGATCTCATGCATGACTCAGAAACCAGAAAGTAAAGCTGAAAATGAAACTAGAAAAAAAGTAACTTTTTTTTCATCTTTTATGCATCTAAAGGCATGGAATCACTTTAAATCTGTATTTTTAACAAGCTAGGACTTTAATGGAGTGATTATTTTACTAGTCTAATGAGGAAAATTGCATTTTAATGCTACTGTATGTCTGCTGCTTTGAAACACTGAAGTCTGACAGGATACCATTCACTGCTTTGACAGCATGCCCTAAATGATAATATATTAATATTTGACTACTTAAACAACCAATTTCTTTAATATTACTGAATGCAAAGATATATATAGGATTGAGTCTCCTTTTTCCTTCTGCTGCTTTCATGCTTAAGCAACTTTAATCTATATTGGGTATTCTCATTGATGCAGATTTAAAAGCAATATAATCAGACTCAGTTGCAATGATAGCTATGATACCAGGATTCAAATCTTTGTATGACCACATGTACACTGTAGGAATAGATTGTTAAAATGTTATAGGTTACTCTATTCTGTTCAATTAGTATTAATAGACCAACATATGCCCCCCCCCCTTTTTTTTTCTGTATTGCTATAGTTATAAACACAAGAGACTGTAATACAGGTATAAATATATATAGATATTAGAAGCTTATGCCGATAAAGCAACTAGGTTAATTGGTGAAACTGACTCCTTATTTTCCAATACCTAGCAGTGGTTTACACAATATTACATACAAATTTCACTGTGATTGCCTGATGGACTTATGTTCATATTTGTTTGAGTTAGCTTAGAAATGCTTTACTGTTTGTATATACTACATTTAAAGCAGAAGCTATTTATGTATGATTTTGGTGTGTGACATGGTGTTAAAGGGTGATTTAGTTAATTTAACTAAACCTGGAACTTTAGGTTCTATGTATGTATGTTTTCTTAGTTATTGGTTTCAGAATTTGTTTCTAAAGATTTTTGACTCATCCATGATACATAACTTCATGAATTACTTCAAGTCATTATACTTGGAAGGTATTATTGATGCTCTAAATATAACTTTAACAAATGATATATAAATGCTTATCATTAAATATTAATGGCTTAAATAATGTCAAAAGAGCTGGTTTAATTAAATTCATTAAAATGCACAGAGCTCAGATAATCTTCTTGCAGGAAACCCACTTGCTGGAGAAGGAATTTGCAAAAATTATCATTTAATGGTTTTACAGTTCTCACGGATTCCTGCTTTAGAGCCAAAAGGAGAGGCACTCTTATACTATGGAATACTTGCACACTCATATTGGATTCCTGGTCTAGGAACTAAATATGTGATTAAATGCTTGGATCTCATTACTTTACATGCAAAGGGAGAAATTATTCTGGCGGGAGATTTCAATTGCTTGTTATCAGATGAGCACACTTCTAAAAACAGTAAGATTAAACTAACGACACAAGCTAGAAAGGTAAACACAGTTTTATAGCCTCAATGAATTTTAGAGACATACATAATTTAGGAGTTCAAAATACACTCATTATTCTTTCCGATTTGGCACACAAACTAATATTAAGATTTTTGTGTCTAACACTCTTTACTCGTGATGTTGCAATACAGTCATGCCCACTCTCTGACCACAATGTCTTTTTGTTCAGCCTGACTGAAAAAAAGATGATATGATAATTTTTCAAAGAATCCCAGCCTATGCTACCAAGTTAAAAGGTTTTAAGGAGTGGTTATTAAAACAAATAAATGCATTTATGGAAAACAACAATAATGGTGAAGTAACAGATATACTATGGGATGCATTAAAAAGTTCACATCTTTAGTGGAATTAAAGCTTGGTATTTTCAAAGGAGAAAGGAATGGAACAAGGAGCTTTCTGATTTACAAGCCAAAATAGATAAGTTGAAACTAAATTTAAAATCAAATAATAAAGCAGTACTTAAGGTGCTTAGGTGAAATGGCAGTGCAGTTTTTAACCAGATTGTTTAATGAAATCTTGGAAAGTGAGAGGATGCCTGAGGAATGGAGAAAAAGTGTTTTGGTACCGATTTTTAAGAATAAGGGTGATGTGCAAAGCTGTATTAACTACAGAGGGATTAAAATGATCAGTCACAGCATGACGTTAATGGAAAGAGTAGTGGAAGCTAGGTTAAGAAGGGACGTGATGATTAGTGATCAGCAGTATGGTTTCATGCCGGGAAAGAGCACTACAGATGCGATGTTTGCTCTGAGAGTGTTGATGGAGAAGTACAGAGAAGGTCAGAAGGAGTTGCATTGTGTTTTTGTAGACTTAGAGAAAGCATATGACAGGGTGCCTAGAGAGGAGTGGTGGTATTGTATGAGGAAGTCGGGAGTGTCAGAGAAGTATGTAAGAGTGGTAGCAGAATATATACGAGGATAGTGTGACAGAGGTGAGGTCTGCAGTGGGAGTGACGGATGTGTTTAAGGTGGAGGTGGGATTACATCAAGGATCAGCTCTGAGCCCTTTTTTATTTGCAATGGTAATGAACAGGCTGACAGACGAGATCAGACAGGAAATCCCCATGGACTATGATATTTGCAGATGACATTGTGATCTGTAGTGACAGTAGGGAACAGGTGGAGGAGACCCTGGAAAGATGGAGATATGCTCTAGAAGAGGAATGAAGGTCAGCAGGACTAAGACAGAATATATGTGCGTGAATGAGAGGGAGGATGGAGGAATGGTGAGGATGCAAGGAGCACAGAGGTGACGAAGGTGGATGAGTTTAAATACTTGGGATCAATAGTTCAGAGTAATGGTGAGTGTGGAAGAGAGGTGAAGAGAGTACAGGCAGGATGAAGTGGGTGGAGAAGAGTGTCAGGAGTGATTTGTGACAGAGGAGTACCAGTAAGAGTGAAAGGGAAGGTCTACAAGAGGGTAGTGAGACCAGCTATGTTATATGGGTTGGAGACAGTAGCACTGACAAAAAGGCAGGAGTTGGAGCTGGATGTGGCAGAGTTAAAGATGTTAAGATTTACACTGGGTGTGACGAGGGTGGACAGGATCAGGAATAAGTATATCAGAGGGTCAGCCTAGGTTGGAAGGTTTGGAGACAAAGCCAGGGAGGTAAGATTACATTGGTTTGGACATGTGCTGAGGAGGGATGCTGAGTATATTGGGAAAAAGATGCTAGGGATGAAGCTACCAGGTAACAGGAAAAGAGAAAAGTCTAAGATAAGGTTTATGGATGTGGTGAGGACATGCAGGAGTGGTTGGTGTGACAGAGGAAGATGCAGAGGACAGGAAGAAATGTAAATGGATGATCCACTGTGGCGACCCCTAACGGGAACAACTGAAAGAAGATGATGACTGAAATTTCTAGGCTAAACCACAAATATTTAGAAATATTGAATCATAAGATTGCTATACACTTACAAAACTACAGTCCTATTCAGTAACCCCCAGACATTTACATAAACCAGCCATCAGATCCAAACAAATTCATAAACAAAATCACATTAATGAAATTAAATACAAGAATAACACAGTAAAAAGAACAACTGATTTAGGAGGTATATTAGAAGCCTTTAGAAATCATTATCGGTCAATCAATGACATGCAATCACCGCTAGAATCAGACGCTGTAATAGATACATTTCTACAAGAAAATATCAAGACTAAACTATCAAAATAACAAAATAGTACCCTAAATAAACAAATAACCTTAGCAGAAGTGAAATAAGTTAAAAATCTGAAGGATAATAAAGTCCCAGGGTTAGATGGGATAATCCCAGAAATATATAAAAATTCTTCCAGAGCACACAAAGTTATTATTGAACACCTTCTCCATGGTTAAACAAGACTTAATTTTCCCTCCCTCGTGGAAGTACTCAACTTCCCCCATTCTGAAACAAGGTAAGGACCCCCAACTATGTGCATCCTAGAGCCCCATATCATTGTTAAATATTGATGATAAAATTTTCATGTCTATCCTGGCCAAAAGACTAAAGAATATATTACCCAATCTAATACACTTTGATCCAACTGGCTTCATCTTACATAGAAATGTACATGACAATATTATTAAGCTATCTCTAATAGACATTGCAAACAAACCAAGAAACAATTAACTATTATTATAGTCTGGATTATTGATAAGGTGTTCAATTCCCTTAGTTGGTCAGACTTACAAAAAATCTTTAAAGAATTGAACAACTTCAGATTTCACTAAACTGACATTAAACATTTATAGTGATTCTAAAGCATTTAAGATTGGTTCATGTCTATCATCCCCAGTAAAAATTCATAAGGGAATTAGACAAGGTTGCCCTCTATCCCCCATTATTTTTCGCTTTATCAATGGAACTTTTTGCTTCATTTATTAGAAATAACCCAAACATCAAAGGATTTCAAGTTAATGAGGGATACTGTCCAAGAGTTCAGCTTTTTGCTGACGATATTCTACTAACATCCAGTGACATAGACGGCTCTTTACAACATATCATGAATGCTATTATTCAATTTTAATCAAAATAAAACAAACATTTAATCAATAAGAAAATAAATAGCAATTTGCAAAAATACAATACATTCAACTGGGAAAACGATAATACTTATTCCTAGATGATCTATCTTAAGAATAAATGGAAGTTTGCATGTTCTCCCTGTGTTCGCGTGGGTTTCCTCCGGGTACTGCGGTTTCCTCCCACATTCCAAAAACATGCATCTGGAGCATTTCTCCCCGGGCCTCCGCTGAAAACAGGCTCTGTTGAACCTAGTCGGACTATCCCGGTCAACAAATGTTAAACAAATAAATAAATGAGACTATTAAATTTAACTTCACTAAACTGGTAGCTATAATCAGTGACTTGACTAAAAAGTGGAACAAAATGTTTTCCACCATGGAAGACAGACTTACATTAATAAAAATGATTTTGCCCAAGATTTTATTTTACATACAATCATTGATTTTACCTCCTCCTAAGAAATTCTTTAAACAAATAAGACTCCCTACTATTAACTTTTCTATGGTTACCAAAGAAACCAAGAACAGCCTATAAATGGCATGCTAGAGCCTGGGACAGTAATGGGATTGGCTTTCCCAACATAGAATTATATTCCAAATCTGTTATTAACATAATACTACACTGGATTTCATCCATATACACCTCTAACTGGAAATAACTACATGAAATACATATAACTTCCTCTGAGAACCCAGAAACCCAGTTTAAGGAAACCTTTGGAATTAACAAAAATATTTTGGATACTCCGTGAATATTGCTTATATAAGAAGAAATTTAGCCACTTCTCACATGGTATAAACCAAATATTTTATATTTTCAAAAATATAATCAACAATTATAGTCTAAAGAACACCTTTACCTGATTGCCTAGATACCTTCAATATCAATAAGATGCAGAATCTTAGAGAGAATAATCTAAAGTTTTGGCACCAGTTCATAGACAATAAGAACATCCAACCAATAAACTTTCTCTTAGCCAGATATAATGTCTGTCAAGATAATTGGCTCTGTATTCAATCTTTAAGACAGTTTGTTGAAAATAAAGTGTCAACAAATCTGGAAACAATTATACCAAGACTGATACAACTATTCATATGGTGTAGTTCGATGAACACTGATTAAGCATATCACTTGTATATAAAATCCTGCGAGAAGACTATTACTTTTGACCAAGCTTTCTGGAATTAAGCCATAAAGATTAATGGTGAGCCTTTATCTAACGATAAGAAACAGTTATTAAATTCAATAAAAAAACACTTCATCTTTATATTGGAGACTATATACCTAGAGATTTATTCATAGAAGCGTTTACACTCCACACAGAATTGACCTTATAACCACGAGTAATGAAAGCAAATGCTGGAGGTGTGGTGATATTCTTGAAGCCAACTGGGTTCATATGTTCATCGAATGTAGAACTCTCGCACATTACTGGAGTGATTTTAGACATTTCGCAAAAGCTCTATGGTCTGATAACTGTCAAATTACTAGCTCTTTGATATTATTCAATGTCCCTACCCAAAGTGTAATTCCTAGACATCAGTTACCTGTTCTTTGGTTAACTGTAGCTACTGCTCGAAAAATAATTACATTGAACTGGAAAAATAAGCAAGATCTTATGTTTACTGAGTTTATTTCAATAGCAAAATCTGTATGTAAAAAAGAAATGCAAACTATTTATCAGAGATCATCAAATGTAACACACAAAAGACTAGCTTGCCAAAAATTGAAGAAATTGTTAGATAAATACTGATTACCTTTCTTGGATAAAACAAATGTTTATCATGGATGTTTGTATATAGTGTAAACAATTATGTTTTATATTGTTTATTTTTAATACTTTATGTCCATGTTTATTAACAATTTAATAAAAATGTTTTTGGAGAAGAACTAAAACCAACACCGGAATGGAAAAAGGAAAATCTGCCAATAGGGATGACTGCAATTAGGGATACAATAACAAGGAGCCAGAGTATATTGGAGAAAACTGGCAAAGGAACCAAGGAATTGGGCCAAAATAACTAGAGGGGGAAAGATGACAAAATGGGAAGATGCCAACAATTTATTTGTACTACAGGTTACCCATTGCCTTCCCCATCAGGAACTGATATCACAGTATAGGCCAAGAGAAAAACAAAGGAGTCCTAAATGAAAGACCAGCACTGGTAGAGTTTTTAATAGAATCTGAAACAGAAGCTGCTGCAAAAAAAAAAGGAATAATTAGCTGAGAGTATAAAACATTGCACAATAACTATAAGAATCAATCAGAGGAAATCAGAAAAGATTGGGAAAGAAGCCTGGATAAGCAATTCACAAAGAAACAATGGGAGGATAATATGTATGCCTCCCAAATATGCAACCAAATGTAGGAGTTTTAGGATTTTTGCCTGTAAGTGTTTATATAGATATTTTTATATCCCAAGTAGACTCCAGAGAATTTTTCCTTGGGTATACAGTAAATGTTGGAGGTGTGAAAGGGGAAGAAAGAGGTAATTCAGAACATATTTTCTGGGAGTGCGGCGAGTTGACAGACTAATGATTCTCTGCAAGATGCACTGTCGGAAATGCAGGGTGGGCAGATTGGTCTGACAAGGGACATGATTTTTCTGAGCTATGGTATAGAATCAGAATTGCCTAGACATGGTAAGGGCTTGGTGTGTCTAATAATTTTGGCAGCCAAAAAAGCAATTACTAGAAAATGGAAATAAAAATCTAAACAGACTATACTGGAAGTAGTTCAACATAGTAAGAGCTGAAACTAGAACTGAGATCTTTAGAAAAGGGTAGCAGTAAACTACACAGGAAAAAAAATGGGAATTGTAGGAACAATACATACAAGAGGAATGAAGCCTAAAAGCCAGCAGAACTTAAATGAGCTATGTAATACTTGAGTGAGAAGGATTGGGTAGATAAGTGATGTATAATATCTGCAACTGGGAGTGTGTCATTATGGTTTGTGATGTAAAATGCTTGTGACTCGGATTGTGTTGGTGTGGCTTGTATTCATTTACATAAATGTATGATTGGCTATGTAGTAAGTGATGGTTTAATGAAGATGTTTCTTGTTTAAAAAAACAGGAATTGAGTAATTTATGTAACATTGCTTAGGTTATATGACATATTGCAATATATGTCAAATATAATGTTTATGTTAATGTTAATATAGTATGATTACTTTTATATGAATATAAATTTGTCTATGTCACAAGTGATAATTCAATAAAGCTGTCTGAAAAAAGTTGGAAATATCACTGCCAAAGAGTTCTGGATTACCACTGTATTTTTTCCTCATGTTAAGCCTTCAACATGTTGGGGGGGGGGGTCATTAGGACTGATGCTGACATTTAACAATGATCTCAGGATGGCACTGGCTCTGAGACGATTCTGGGTAAATGGAGTAAAAGAGGTGTAGGAGGAATACGATTTCCTGACAAAAGGACACTGTCTGCCCTGGTATCTAAAACTGTACCCACAAAGATTTAAGTGGAAGCTGGAATCATACCTGATTTTTGTAAAATGAGTGAGACCCCAGGTTGGCTCATAAGAAGGGAAGGTTTAAGTCAGACACCTCTTTAGCACCTTCCATGAAGTGTCATGTACAAAGCAATCATCCAAACGGGGTCAATATAAATCACCTGAATTTTAAGTAAGCAAAACTCAAAGCTAAGCAGTTGGTGAAGACCATAGTGGAAGTGGACAAACCAAATGGCAGAAAGGTACACTGCATGACAGCAAATGATCCCCACTACAAATCTGATAAACCACCTGTGATTCTGGGGCTGTGCAGGTACCTATCTTTCACATCAAGGATTACAAAGAAGGCATCCTTAAGCAGTCTGGGGAACAGGGCCTGCCACATGAACCTTAAGAATTTATTGACTGCAGGTACTTGTTTAGCCTTAAAAGGTCTAGAAATGTTATCCAAGGTCAATCTTTTTTTTTTTTAATCCAAGAAAGTCATGAATAGAAACAAACCTTGGTGGTTGTCCACAGATTAGCAGCACTTCTAAACTGAGAAGGGAGAGTGCTACTTGGATGTGTGCAAATGGGAGCCATGTCCAAAAAGGAAAAAACTCCCTGAGTTTTCTACTGTAATACACAATTACATAACCTTACTTTCTCAAAGGCCTGAGATCAGGCCAAACCATTTCTGCTTGAAGATGGCAAGTCTCCTATCCAGAAGGAGAAAGGGACTACCCACTTCCTTTAACATAACATAGGGCTATTATCCCTCTCCCTACATCAGTTTGTTCCATCCTTGACAGCTGCCTACTTTTACCATTTTTCTTTTCTTTATACTCCAATGGCCTGATTTTTTTTGATAACCAAAGGCAACTGTTTTAGTGGGAAAATGTTTGTTGTACCATGTAGTCTGGGTGGGTGAAAACCCTCTTTTCACATGTGCATCATCTTCACTTCACTTCTAGCTTATAGGGCCAGAAAGGAGGACTTCAGCTAAGGAAACACTGAGCAAGTGGCCCCTCATAACCTCAGGAAAGACCCAACCTCTGAATTACGCATGCTTTCTAATACAGCCTGGCGGTGTATCCCCCTGGCACAAACATCTACAGCAACATATTCACATTTCATTGCACGTCTCCTTTCCCTTAAAGCAGTCTAAGTCCATCCAGAGAGCACTTCTCTCTATACTTTATACTGTACATCTTTGTGCATATCTTCTAAATCTTTGAAGATGATGTCCTAATACTGAATTACATGGGTCTGGTAATTTGTACCCAGATTCCAAGTGAGCAGCAAGTACACACACTTTTCCAAAACCAAATATCCTTGTTGTTTTTGACACTGTAGAGAGTGTTGAGCCCAAGTGCAAACAAATCTCCTGGCTGTGACCACGGATATTGCAACAGGAATATGTCACAGGATTTTTGTACAGATATTTATATTTCGGAAGGATTCTACAAGAACAGCCTGGTTTCTTTTTTTTTTTTTTGGGGGGGGGGGGGTGCTTGCTGTAAAAAGTTGAATTTAATAGCCTGGATAACTGAAAGAATAACCATGGGCCTGGGTTCTTTTATGCCCAGAAAATTTTAAGTATATTTTTGCTTTGACAGGCAGAAAAATCATTGACCACCCCCCTCATTAAAAGTGCTCCCTCAAGAAATTCATAATTTGTGAAGGAGACATCCCAACCTCAATGGATATGAGCCATGTCCTAGTGCGGAGAGAGGGAAAGACAGGGAGGGAGGGGGAGTATGTGTGTTCTCAATAGGTCTGATTCTCAGCGTTGTCCTCCTCTGAGATGGGTAACATATTGAAGGAATGGTGTCTTTTACTTCTTGCAGGAGGGGCAATGACTGAAGTTGGCTTCTCAGCAGCTAGATGCTTTTTTTTTCATTTTTTTTTTTTAATAAATGAAAGGCTGTGTCAGGCACCAGTGCAGCATACGTCCAAAGGTCAGATATCAGTACCACTATTGTCTCAATCTTTCAAAATACTATTTCGGACCTGCAGGAGAGTCTGTGACACCGCTTTTTCACCTTTAGCTGTGCAAGTCATTTACTTTCTATAACCAGTTCATGCACAGACTCCTTTTCTGCTAACAGAGTCAGACTTGGATGCATCACCATCAGCAGTGCCCCACAAAATTTTTAAGGCTCAGCTTTCAGAATATCCTCAGGCACCCAGCAGCAACTCCTTGCCTTTGGTAGGGCAGTATTTCCAGTTCAACAAGAAGAAACATTTTTTTTTTCTACTGCCATTCAGCAGCTGAGGGACCATTCCGAGTGTAGCACTGGGGACCACTGAGCCTTTCACTGAGAAGGAAGGATTGTGTTTACTGTGTCAAGAGAGTCATGTTTTTTTTTTCCCTTGGGGTAAGGGGAATATTCCCAGAATATAACTTAACAACCATCTAAGCTGCGTAAATGCTAAGGTTTCTTCAATGGCTAAACGTCTTTCTACAAAGGCCAATGTTGGTTTTGCACCAGTGAAGTTGCAGCTGTAGGTGGCAAAGCACTCCCTATAAAAACGTAGCACTGGCATGCTCCATCTTTTGTTCTTGCAGTTGAGAAAGTGTTATTCATAATAAAGGTCACTTCTGTAGTTTAAATTTTCTGTGGGAATTAGTTACTCGTGGTTGCCACTCTGATGAGCACTGTGTCAGATGTAAACAGAACTGAAGTGATCTCTTCTTTACATTCAGGATATCAGTATAACTGTGAACAGGGAAGTAGCTTTTGTCATCTTCATTTCTCTTCTGACATGAAAAACCTAACAGCTGCTTGTTAGCAGCAGTCCTTTGATTCTTTCCAGGCTACTTCAGACAGCAATATGCACCACTGTTCAGACATTTTTCTCTGTCTGGTTTACTGCTTCAAATTATGACACTTGATTATTTTGTACCACACCAGCCTGGCAGTCTATAATGTCTTCAAAAAATGTGCGTCTGTGGGAGACTGATTACCCCCAGAAGACTACCATTTGCAGTGCTTTATTTGCTTGAGCAAAATACACTACGCTGCCATGTGCAAAGCACTGCAAAATTTTGAGCAAACGACATTGCTTTGTGTCATGCCTCTAATCTCAAGGTGTTTATTTAGCCCAAAAATCTTCTTAAAGTGGACAAGGGATGTCTGTCTCTCGACTAGGCTGACAGCTTTCCACAAGTGATGTTAGAAGAGAGTCATCCCTGGGAAGAACTACAGACATCAGAAAATGGAACAGCTGTTAAATATAGTGCTTTAATAACCCACAGGCAGGAACTGCAAGCCTGGGAATCCATATCAGTCTCATGCAGATTGTTTTAGACCCCTTGGAAGCAGACAACAAACATCCTGCATTGGAAGCCAGCAAGGCTTCTGCTCAATTATTGTACTACAACTGGGCATTTATTTACAGGAATGGCTCCATCACTGCAGAGGATAACATTTTCTGTCAAATGCACAACGCTTCTTGTGTCATAGATCCCTACAGTCTTAATCCAGCATCTCTAAAAGCATTCCTTCATTTCCCACTTCCTGGTCATCTCTTTCCTACAAATATTATGAGACTTAGAAGGCAATGATGAGAGACTTTCTCATCACCATCACCCCATACCAATGAAAGTACACCTCGGCGTTCGTGAAAATCTACTGCCAATCATTAGTGGACCGAAGCTCCGCTGTGGCGAACCCTAAGCGGGAAAAGCCGAAAGACAACAACAACCAATGAAAGTACACAATCAATATCTCGTTTACAACTGCTTAACACTGTGCAAGCCCAAAGATGTGTGTGTGTAATCCTCTGCTGCTCCTTGGTTACACCTCCAACAGGTCAAACTCACATGTGGGAGCATCCTCATAAATCTTGAAGGGGTAAAAAAAAAAAAAAAAAAAAAAACAAAGCACTACCCAAATCATGTTGTATATCTAGAAGCCAAGAACATATTTTGACAGCATGTGTCAGAGATAGGGCAATCCAAATGCTGATTCAATACATGTTGATATTTTGATGTTCTGTCCCTTCTGAAGTAACCTGTGCAGTATACTAAATCTTTTCTTCAACATGACCTTTCTCTTGCCTTGACTACCCATTTCACCCAACTAAGAAAATCTCCCTTCTTAAACTTCAACCACTTTATGCAATTAAAACCATCTTTCAGTGTTCTATCCACCACTCCCTACCAAGTCATCCAACAACAGTTTTCTTGCAACACCTGCATGGGTAACAAAGACTTGGCATTCCAAAATTGCTCCCAATAACAAAGCACTCCCCATTTTCTTAACTGTCCTGTGAAGCTAACAGCTGAACCTTCCCCATCTCTCAAACAGTTGTAAAAAAAAGCGTCAACCAACCTTTCATTTTAATCTCTCTAAAAGTCCAAAACAGCCCTTTAATTAGAGCCATTGCTAGTACATACAATTACCTCTGGTACCCACTTTCATTTTTTTCAGCAACTTATACAAACCTAAGTCACCCCTCAAGATCCTCCAACACAATATCCATTTGGCATTGAAACCATCCTACTTCACCCAATCATCGGTTAAGCAACTCTTGCATACTTCAAAGTCTGGGCCACCAACTCCACAATCAGAAGACAGTGTTAAGAACTCCTGCGTCAAACGTGGCTTCTTCCATTGCCAAATTAAATCTACAGCAAGCATAGGTATCCTCAAGAGTCAGTACAGTTCAAATACTATGAAGCCTTGCTAAGCATACAGTAATGGTGAGGCAAACCATTGCAAGCAGGGACCCTTTCAGCAAAATACAGCAACAGCAGTTTCCATTTACTAACAAATGTATTGTCCTCTTGATACATAGTTCATGTTAAACTCACTAAAATCTGCAACAATGAACCCAGTTATTTAAAAAGTTTTGCCACTTCAAACAACCCATACTGCATTTTACTTGCAATAAAATGTTATGGAACTTAACTTACCTTAATGGCCTTTGTCTTCTCCTAGTTAATTCAGAACTTTAAAACTTTAAATCCTCAAAGACTAAAGCCAAATTATTCTAAGGTGAGGAGATGCAAACCAGCAGATCATCAGCATGTAAAGAATGTTTCTGATACTCACTACCCAGATAGCATCCTTGGTACCTAGCAATAAGTGAAGTTACTGCCAATAGTTCCAGATAAAGTACAAAAAGCAAGGGGGTGTGGGACAGCTGTGCCTCATTCCACTGCCCATCACAAACTTCTCCAATGCTATGGGCCCAGTTTTAACTCATGAAGTGAAGCAATGATCCACATTCTTGAACAAGCCCACAAACCTATGAAGGAATAGTTATCAAAACTAAGTATTCCCTCATCTAATGAGACGAAAGTCGTTTTTTGAATCATAGCTCTAGGCCATTAGTCACCTGCACCTCCCATGTGCATCCTCAACATTAACCACCATTTTCATTATGTCATCAAATGTGGACTTCCTGGAAATAACCTACTCTAGTCCAGTCTGACCAAAGCTGACATTACTTCGGCCAAGTTCTTTACCAACACAAACAAATATTTTACAGCTCGCTGACCTATGCTTTCGATGTCATAAGAGACCTGTTATTCAAGATGGATGCAGGATAGTAAGAACTAGCAAGACTCCTATTCATTTTCTCCTTAGGAATAACCGTAACCACCAAAAAAGTTCAGCTCACCACTTTAAAATCTGCAGTTAATACATAGTCAACTAATCTTCTGAAGTGCTCTATGAATAATTCACCCAATTCCAGATACTACTGGAAGCCCATTATGAGTAGGCACCTTCCATATGTTCATACACTGTAAAATCCTTTTTTTTAAAACTCTTTCGCAGAATGATTCTCCCCAACAGCTCCTTTGGCTGGACATTTGTACGCCTTCCCAAGAGAAGCCAGTTTAACTAGTCTATTGTAAGAGCCCTACTTCACTCCATCTCCAATTCTTCCATAAACAGATTCACAAAGGGGTTTACTAGACTAATGACCACAAGGGCCTTTTTAAGCCTAGCCATGCAACCCAAATCTCTGACAAGTTCTGATACCCTTGATAAGTGTAAGCATGGGCCTGGGAGATGAACCATTTACAGGTTACCTGTGTCCATTAGAGACATAGGTGCCAAAACCAGGGTTGAATTTCTGGTCTCTCATCCAACTGTCCAAGCTGCACTTGAATTGGGTTAGGGAGGAACTCTGCATCGGTTGCTGTATTCTCTTCCATGACGTCAGGTCGCCTGAGGTATAAAACATGCAGCTGACACCATTTTTTAGTTTTTCTTGCCCCCGATGTCAGGTGCCCCCAAAAAGGTAGCAATATTCTAAATATATATATATATATATATATATATATATATATATATATATATATATGCATCAACATAAATTTTACCTTCATCTACAAGCAAATACACCACATAGGTTGTAGAAGATAGAGAAAGAAAGATAAACTGTAGAAAGACAAGGGGATGGTGGGAGGGTAACCTGGACTGCAACAGTGAATACACTCTAACATCTACATTTATGGTAAGTATACACAACTGTACTATGTTCTTCGTGTTTCACTGTTGCAGTCATTACATTTGGGTAGAATCCCAAAGCTATGGTTGGGAGGCTGGAGCTAAATAGCATTAGGTGAGGCTATAAGGCCCTGCAGCACTGCAGTGGCAAAGCCTACCCTGGACTTAGAGTAGAGAGGCAAATGGTAATGCTTTGTAAAGGTGTGAACAGAACTCCAAGTAGCAGCCTCTAGAATGTCCTTGGTTGGTACTCCTCTGAGAAAGGTTGCGGAAGTAGCTGCAGCGCTGGTGGAGTGAGACCTAATGCCCTTGGGCACAGGTTTGCCATGGTGTAAGTAGCAGAAACGGATGCAAAGGCTTATCCACTTTGAAATTGTCTGCTTTGAAATGGCCTTTCCTTCTGATCCTGCAGCATATGACACTAGTAATTGCTCAGTTTTTCTTAGAGCTTTAGTCCTGCTCAAATAGAATCTTAGCTGTTTGTGTACGTCCAAGGAATGCAGAATTCTCTCCCCTTTGTTCTGCGGATTTGGATAAAAAGTTGGCAAATGAATTGTTTGGTTAAGAGCCACACTGGAAACGACCTTAGGCATAAAAGTAGGATTTGTCCTCAGACACCCTGTCTGGGTAAAATATGATAAAAGGCTCTACAGCCATGAGGGCCTGTAGCTCTGAAACTCTCCTTGCTGAAGTAATTGCTAGTAGCAGAGCTGTCTTCCATGATAAGAACTTTACATCAGCAGTAGCAGCTGGTTCAAATGGAGGCAGGGTGAGCTTTTCCAACACACAATTGAAGTCCCATGCAGGTAATGGTGATCTTCTAGGAGGTCTTAAATTTTGGCTGCTGTAAGATACTGCTTTAGTAAAGGATGAGAAAAGATTGGTGGCTCAGTACTGTAATGAGCCAAATGGCAAAGGCATGGATTTTGACTGATGAAAAAGATAGGCCTTTGTCATGCATCTCAGTTAAGTATTGTAATATCTGAGGGATATGCGGTTCTGCTGTAACAGTTCCTTGTGCTTGATTCCAAGCACAGAATCTCTTCCATTTGTCAGCATAAGATTTCCTAGTACTAGGCCTTCTGGCTTCCAAAATGACATCCATCACAGCTTTACTGAGAGGTGTCGTCTGTAAGATTACAGGATTAGCCATGCTGCCAGGTTCAGGGTCTGTAGTTGATTGTCCAGGATCTGATTGTTTTGCTGGGACAGTAGTTGTGGTTTTTGAGGCAAGGTCCAAGCTGGGTATCGAGACAAGTTCCTTAGGATTGGGTACCAGTATTGGCGGGGCCAGTCCGGGGCAATTAATATCATCATTGGCTTCTCTTGTCTGACTTTTAGGAGGACCTTGGGTAGAAGAGGCAGAGGAGGAAAGGCATAAACTGATAGGTTTTCCCAACTGAAGGATAGGGCATCCACTTTCCATGCTCGTCTGTGATAAGTCCTTGTGCAGAATCTTTTCAGTTGATAATTTTGAGGAGAGGCAAATAGGTCTACGTCTGGGCCCCCCCATTTCTCTGCTATCATGCTGAAGACTTGTGGATTTAGTTTCCACTCGTGAGGATCCATAAGGTTTCTGCTTAAATCGTCTACCAGAGTGTTTTGTTTTCCTGGCAGGAACTGAGCTTGAAGATTTATTTGGTAGGTCAAAGCTGTGGCCCACAGTGCCATGGCTAATATGCAACGGGGGTATGAGTGTGTGCCCCCTTGCTTGTTTATATATCACATGACTGTGGTGTTGTCCGTCTTTATCAGTAGTTGTCCTGGATGAAGTAAGTCCTTGAAGGCTGTTAGGGCATTTTGAACAGCTAGCATCTCTTTCTGGTTGATATGTAGATGCATTTGATTTGGTGACCATATGCCCTGAATGCATCTTCCTGCCATGTGGGCCCCCCAGGCATGATCTGATGCGTCTGTTAAGGTTTGGCTGGCAGGAGGTAGAGTGAAGGGCCATCCCATGTTTTGGTGACAGGCCTTTGCCCACCATAGAAACTCCTGTTGCAGACAGGGAATGAGAGGAATCATTGTTTCCAGACTGTGTGAATGTTGACTCCATAAACTTTTTAGGTACCACTGAAGTTTCCTCATATGCAGTCTTGCATATGGAATTAGTAGGATGCAGGATGCCATGAAGTCCAGAGCCTGCAGAATTTGTCTTGCAGAAGACTGGGTTTTTGTTGCCATCAGTTTGAAGTAAGTAGTCAGTTGCCTTTGTTTGTCTGGCATGAGATGAGCCATCTGGGCAGTTGTATTCAAGCTTGCACCCAGGAATGTTATCCTTTGAGAGGGTACCAGTTGTGATTTATTTTCGTTTATTGTGTACCCTAGGCATGTTAGAAGCCTTTTCACAAACGCCAGGTGTCGTAGAAGAGTGTCCTTGTTCTCTGCTTGAATGAGACAGTCGTCCAAGTAAGGATATATTTGAATACTTCTTTGTCTGCAAAATGCAATTACTGGTGCCAGGCACAAGACCCTGGACGCAGTAGATAAGCCAAAGGGCAGTGCAGAGAATTGGTAATGCATTAAGCCAGCCTTGAATCTGAGGTATCTTCTGCACGACTGACATGCAGGTATGCCTCTTTTAGGTCTAAAGTCACCAGCCAAGCATTCTTGCCCAGCATGGGCAGAAGCTGTTGCAAAGTGAGCATTTTGAATTTTGGAATGTCCAGGTATGTGTTCAAAATCGATAAATCCAGTATTGGCTGCCAGGCCTTGTCCTTTCTGGGTACCAAGAACAGTCTTGAGTAAAAACCTTGTCCTTTTTCCTGTTCTGGTACTGTCTGAATGGCCACCATATCCATGAGGGACGTGACCTGTTTCTGTGCCTCTGTCCATTGCTTTTTTGGCAGGTCTGGCCAACCATTTGTCACTGGCAGTGTGTGGAAATGGAATCTGTATCCCTGTGATACGATGTTTAGTACCCACTTGTCCTGGGTTATTAACTGCCAATTTTGAGCAAAAAGTGCTAATTTTCCCCCTATGGGTGCTGCCCAAAAGATAAGTGCTTGGTGTAGGCAGAGGGAAGTCATTGGGATTGCTTTCTGTAGGCTTGCACTTCATCTCCTCCAGATTTGGAGGTGGATGTGCCCCATTGCTTTAACCTGTACGAGCCTTGAGCCTGGTACCTGGAACCCTTAGGGCGTCTGGATTTGCCCCTTTGAGCTCTGTCTGACACAAGAAAGGACCAATTTTTTGTAGGCCAGTGTCTACTGAATCTAGGTGGCTGCACTTTTAAAAAATATTTAACAGTTTGCATAGACTTAGCTTTGTCTTCCATTTTCTTTAAAACCTCTTCTGCCTTAATACTAAACAGAGAATCATGCTGTAAAGGTGCATCTAGCAATTTAGCTTTAACATGATCAGGCAAATTTTGTTCCTTTAACCAGGCATGCCTCCTAATCACAGATCCAGTAACTGTGGCCCTGCAGGAGGCCTCTACAGAATCAAAACCACATTGCAAAGTATGCTTTCCAACTTGTTCAGCTGCATGAAATAATTCCTGCAATTCCTTATTTTCTGCACATTCTGAAATCAACATCATTTTCTGTTTCAGCAATCCCATAACATGTTGTTGGTACTTAAGGATATGAAATTGACAGTTTAAGGCCCTGATTGCCAAGGTTGCAGAGGTATAAACCTTTTTTCCCCATCTGTCCAGTGCCCTTGAATCTCTGTTGGAGGGGGTAGTTTTTTTGCTGTTGAGGCCTTAACTCCCTTTGGACCCTGTGAAATAGTTTCAGGATCAGCAGCAGGGTTTCTAAATAAAAATTTGAGAGAGTCAGGGACCCTGTAATACCTGTCAGGCTTACTGGGAGCCGGAGGTAAGGAGTCAGAGGTCAGGCTCGACTCCAAAAACACATCATCCACAATGTCTAACACAGGGGGAATGGTTAAAGGCTTGTGCTGAGGTAGAAGGAAATCCCTGAGCCTCTGTTTTGATTCTGAGAAGTCTTGACACTCCCAGTGAAAATGTTCCCTCAAAGTATGCAAGGTTTCTCCAAATGAATAATCCTCAGGAGGAGATGCAGATGGAACAGACTCCTAATAAGGTCTTCAGCCATTTTGATCATCTGTTTTTTAGGCATAGAGGCCTGTGCACGTGAAACAGGCGTCGGTCTTTTAGTTTTAGAAAGTGTCTTTGCCTTTGGTTTTGCAGCTTTCGTCGGTTTGATATAAAAATGTTGAGGTCTGAATACAAGCCGGTGCCTGCTCAGCGGCTCCGGACCCATCCGAGGGAGATGCATCCATCGGTCCAATACCTTGAGTATCTTGTGGCATGCAGGACTTCACATGTGTGTCAGTAGAGGCCTGCGACTCGAAGGTAGTGGGTATCAGGAGCTGCGAAAGTGCCTCACTGAGTACTGGTGAAATGGCGACTGGCTTAGGAGAAGCTTCGTCGTCGGTTTTGGATCTAGACTGCCTTTCTCTGTCCTTTTCTTTTTTTATGTACTCCGGTAGTCAGATTGCTATCAGACGACATTTCTGGCTAGTTAAATCTCTTTCCAAAATACTTAGATACCGACGCTTAATAGTGCGTTGGTTAAATCTAGCAGAAAACTGACAGCCAGGCACGTTGTGATCAGGGCCTAGGCAAGGAATACAGTATAAATGGAAATCCTTATGAGGTATTTGCTTCCCACAAGTAATACAATTATTAACTTGTTCTGACATCGGTAAAAAGCAAGAAAAAAGTTTCCCCAACGGGGTACTTAGCTTTATTGAAGACTTCGGTTCTGAAACTCAAACACGAATATTTCAGTAGTCGGCCGACCGGCACTTGCGAAATGCTTCTGCTTCGGGCACCGCGCGGCAAGTAAGACCAAAGAAAATGGCGTTGGCTGCATGTTTTATACCCCTGATGACCTGACGTTATGGAAGAGAAGACAGCAACCGACGCAGGACCCAAGACTTTGGAATTCAGGCCAACTGAGGGCAACCTGGCAGCAGATTATTCAAATGTAATGACTGCAACAGTGAAACATGAAGAACATCAGAGAAGAAAGATGAGGGTCCATAGGCCGAAATGGCCAAAAGATGAACCTTCATAGGTTGGTACTAGGCTATCAGCCCTAGGGCCTATACAAGCCTAGCCATAACAATTCCCTGGCTATTTCTTCCCACACTATTTAGTTCCCTGGACCCCTGTCTAGCAGGGCAACTGACATGATCCCCAAGGTGAATTTCCTTTCTCCCATCGAATCGTCAAGGTTCCTTTTGAAGAGGGCCAAAGAGGCACTCTGCTTGACATGTATGGGAAATCTATTCCAGAGTCTGAGGATTCTCTGGGTCAGGAACCTATCCCTCCAGCATGTTTTGTTTATTGTGATGACAAGGTTTAGATCCCTGGAGCGTGTGGCTCTGAGGGATTGGGATCTCTAAGTGTAGCATGTCCAACAGCTCTTGGTTTGACATGGCCTTGTATGTTAAGCACACATCGCATCTGAGTAGACAATATGTGACAGAGTATAGAGCTGGAGTTTTTTAAGGCAGTCAGCATAGGGCATCTGCTTTAGGCCTGTGATTCTTTTAGTGAGGCATTTCTGCGACCTTTCCAGTTGTTGCAGATGTCTTGAGAGGTACATACCAAATGGGACATTGTATTCTATAATGGGTCTAATGAGGGATGAGTACAGTGGGACAATGACCTCCTTTTTTCTGGATTAAAAGCCCTTAGTGATGAGGTGTGCCACATAAAAGGATTTCCTGACTCTTGTGGTGATGTGGTCATCGAAGGTGAGACCACTGTCCACCTGTGTACCTAAGTCTCTTATCACACTTTTGGTGTTTAGTGTACTGCCACCTATATGGTAATTCATGGGTACATGTCTTTTCCCCAAAGGGGATAACTACACATTTCTTGGCATTGATCTTGAGCCCATGTCACTGTCACCAAGCAACTGTTTTTGTAAGGCCTTTTTGTAGATTATCCACATCATTTGGGGATTCAATAATGGCTCCCAGTTTTCAGTCATCTGCGAACTTTGTTAGCCAGAGTCCCTTAGTGTTAGCCTGTACTTCAGAGAAGTAGATGCCAAACAAGAGCAGTCCCAGGACTGAACCCTGAGGTACTCCACTTGTCACTTTGTCTGGAGCTGGATTTGGAGTCAGCTACTTTTACAGTGTAGGTTCTATCAGTAAGCCAGTTAGCAACCCATTGGGTGACATAGGGATTAATGCCCAGCATAATAAGTTTATCTATGATTCCAGAGTGGAGGATGGTGTCAAACGCCTTGGCAAGGTCTAGATAGGCTGTGTGGACCACCTTGCCCTTGTCCATGGCTCTGGAGACTGATTCGAAGAAGTCAATCAGGTTCAGGAGACAAGATCGGCCCTTCACGAACCCAAACTGGGTGGGATCCAGTGTTTGAAGGTAGCCAATGTCTTTGTTTATAAGTTCCTTGATAATACGCTCCATGGCCTTGCAGATAAGGCTTGTCAGACTGATGGGACGGTAGTTTCCGGGAACCAAGGTGGATCCCCCCTTGTGGAGTGGGATAACTGTAGCTCTGCGCCACTCAGTGGGCACAGAATCTGAGGTGATGCTATGATTAAACATGACACTTAGGTGAGGTGCCAGTTCATATTGTAGTTCATGTAGTACACAGCCCGGGATGTCATCTGGTCCCATGGATGCTGTATTCTTAGCTTTGGAGTGTGTTTTTTTTACCTGTGTGGCCATTACTGGAATTTGGCAATCTTCTGCTACTGAGATGGACCATTTAGGGGGTGAGAAGGGGGTGAAGTTGGCACTGAATTTATCTGCCAGGATACTGGCAATATCCTTGGGATCAGTATATTTAATGCCATTCTGTTTTAGCTCAGAGCAGATCTGAGCATTGCCATTTAGATTCTTGACATAGTTATAGAATGCCTTGTGGTTGTCTCTGGAATCTTTTGCAATTTTATTTTCGTAACTAGCTTTGGAGGATTTTATGAGGGATCTCAGTTTCTTACTGAGGCTGGTAAGGGAGTTGTTTGCATCCTGGGATTTTCCTCTTTTCTGCAACAGTTTCTTCCTTTTGTTGTAAAGTTTGTTTATGGCAGGGAACCACCATATTGGCTTCCTTTTTTTGGATGAGAGCACCTTGGTTCTATTTGGGATGGCACGATTCATGCATGAGTGGATGTGCTCGTACAGTGCCTTAGTGTAGGATTCAGCAGATGAACTTTCAGTTCCCGTCTGCATGCGTGTCATGAAGTTTGTCACTTCTAACTTGAGTAGCATGAAGTTGGCTTTGCAGAAGTTTTTTATGGAGGTTTCCTTACTGGGGGGTGGGGGGTGGGATGTGGATGTTAAGGATGATTAGCTTATGGTCAGACCTGACTAACGAGGGGTGACCACAGGTGTGGAGCATCGATTTCCCATGATGGTAATGACCAGGTCTAGGATTTTGGAGCCCCTGATGGGATTATGGATTAGTTGATCCAGGGCGTTGGAATTTATGAATTCCAATAACCGTTGGGCAAAGGTGTTGGTACATGAGTAGTTTTCCCAGTTAATGGCAGGGTAGTTAAAATCACCCAGTATTAGGGTGTTTGGTTCTATCTTAACATTTTCCAGTATGTTTAGAAAGGTGTAGTGAGAATCTTGGGGTTTGGTGGGGAATCTGTAGCAAGCTACAATTTGGATTGCAGTCTTACCTAGTGTTAGTTGCATCTGGAGAATTTCAGACGCATTGTGTTGGGCAACTAACCTGGTGGTGTGAATATCCTTGGTGAATATTGACACTCCTCCACCTTTAGTGTTTCGGTCCTGGATTGGTGGCCGAAAAGTGTGGTAAGAGTTGTAGCCTGGTATTGCAAGGGTGCTCTCTGGAGCCTTGAACCAGGTCTCAGTTACTGCACAGACACCGATGTTCTCCATTTTTAGGAGTGCCTCGAGAGAGTGCATTTTGAGGTTTAGACTTCTAGCACTGAGTTGCATTACCTTCAGATTTTGCATGCTTGTACCTGTTACGGTGGTGGTTTTGTCCTTTGAACTTTGCCTAAAAAAGGCACTATAGGGGTGGCAAGAGCCATAGCCAGTAACCTGAATCCCAAGGGTGACAGGTGCAGACCATCTCTGGCAAAGCATCGTGGTCTGTCGATCATGCCGTCCCAGGCAGACAGATACTGGATCCCCTTTGAATGACACCAGAAGCTTAGCCAATTGTTGAAGTCAATCATTTTGTCCTTATATTGTGGTATCACTCTGGGTGAAGGCAGGATGCTACTCGGGGCTAGGATCATACCTGCCAGGGCCACATGATCCGAGAGCTCTTCCATGTCTCTCTTCATGTAGTCTAGGAAGGTACGTCTCAAGTCATTCACTCCAACATGGACAATGACAGAGTCATATTTGTACTTGTTGTGGAGTGACTTGAGTGCATGCGTTATGTGGCAGATCCTGGCACCCAACAGGCAGCTGACTGTAGTTTTCTCCTTGTTCAACCTGGTGAGTGGGACATCAGTGTGCCGGACTAGAGAGTCACCTATGACTAAAGTGTTAAGTACGTTGTCTTGCCTTACGGGCTGTTGCTGGGTGGCACACTGGTGTTGTGAACTATGTGACACTTTGGTTGTGATTGGTGTTTGTTTGCGTTTCAGCTTCAGAGGTCCTTGTTGCTTGGGCAGGTTACAGCTAAGGGTCTCTGCATATGTGGATTTAGTGTTGCTATATGTGGGTGTTGGTGGTGTGGGTTTAGAAGGGCTATGTGTTGCTTGAGGTGTAGTGTGGGTGTTAACCTTCTCCTCTTGACTGTCTAGCACAATCTTGGGTGGAGAGAGCTTTGCTTTCATTTTCGCTATGTAAGTGCATCTCTTACAGGTTGTATTGTTGTGTGGTAGGAGGAGAGGATTGTTTGTGTACATGAGGCAATTGCTGCATTGCCCCAGTATGCCCAGATTCACCAGGTGGACAGGAGAAATCACTGGAAGCTGACCCTTGGACATGCCTGGTTTGGTGCTTTTTTTTTTTTTTGTAAAGTACAGGAGCTGTTTTCCCTTACCTTAGCAATGTACTTTGCAATTATAGTCTGTTTAGTGCATACTATTAATTTCTCCTTATTAACAAGGAGAGTTGATTGCTTGTATCAGTTTAAGGCTTCCTAGTGCTTTCCAGCAGGTATTAGAGCAAGTGCTAGTCACAGGGATGCTTAAAGGTAAGATGAAAAAAAATGCACACTGCAGTGTGCACTAGAGAAGTTAGATGTGAAAGTAGGTAATTAGAAGTTATGTACTCACCATAACGTTCCATCTGAGTAGGTGTATTCATTTGTCTGCAACCTGTGGGTTATGGATCCGATATCGGATCCGAACCGGCATGGTTTACCAGCTATGGATCCAAGCTCTCAGCTCCTCCCCTCACCCATAATGCCCTGCTCTCCCCTCATGACCTCAGATCGAGTTTGCCAACAGCAAGAACACCCTGAAAAGGGTAAAACATCATATGCAGGAAACTGAAAGGCTAGGGGGATAGGAGGGCGGGATGGTTGCAGACAAATGAATACACCTACTCAGATGGAACATTATGGTGAGTACATAACTTCTAAATCTGAAGTAGGAGATTCATTTGTCTGCAACCTGTGGGACAGAGTCCCCAGCTACCTGAATCTTGGGCGGCCATCATGGAAGGATATTCCGAGCACCGCAGAGCCAAAGGATGCTCTACCCTAGATGTAAGATCCAACTTGTAGTGGGAAATAAAAGTATGAGATGAAGCCCACGTGGCTGCTGCACAAATATCATCTAGAGGAATCCTGGCCTTAAAGGCTGCCGAGGTAGAGACTGACCGGGTTGAATGGGCATGTACACCTCCGGTGCGGGCCTTCCAAGCTTGATAAGCCAATAAGATACATTGTGAAATCCAGCAAGATAATGTGACTTTAGAAATTGGTTTGCCCAAATTAAATTTAGCAAAGGAAATGAACAACTGGTCGGATTGCCTATGACCAGCCGTCCTGTTTAGATAAAATCTAAGTTGCCTGTGAACATCTAAGGAATGAAGCTTGTATTCACCTTTGTTTTCATATTTCGGAAAGAAGACAGGGAGGTTAATGGATTGATTAATGTTTGCTTCAGAAGCTACCTTAGGAAGAAAGGACGGGTTGGTCCTGAGGTAAACACGGTCCGGATGAAAGACTAAGTAAGGAGGTTTAGCTGATAATGCTTGAAGCTCTGAGACTCTCTTGGCCGAAGTAATGGCTACTAAGAAGGCGGTCTTGAAAGATAAGAATTTCAGATCTACCGTAGCCGCCGGTTCGAAAGGGGGGGCGGTCAAGGCCTGGAGAACTAAGGAAAGGTCCCAAGGAGGAACCGCTTGCTTTACAGGGGGCCTGAGAAGAAAAGTACCTTTAAGGAAAATCTTACATAACTTGGCCGACATCAGTGGATTGGAGTCATGACCAATGTGATAATGAGAAATTGCCGCAAGTTGTACTTTGACTGTGGAACTGCTGGCACCATCATTAAAAAGAGTGGTTAAAAAATCAAGCACCAAAGGGAGAGGAACTGTGAAGGGGTTTAGGCCTTGCCGCTCCGCCCACAAAGAGAACCGTTTCCACTTGCTGCGGTAGACTTTCCTAGAGGATGGCTTATGAGCTGCCACCAAGATGGCCTTAACAGGGGACGAAATACCGGGAGTCCTGATCAAGAGTGGAACTGGAGCAGCCAAGCGGTCAGCTTCAGGTTGTCCAGGTTCGGAGGAGATAAGTGGGATGGATGAGATATCAGATCCGGAATGGGATCTAGAATCCAAGGAGGATTCACTGAGTGAGACCTTAGGAAGGGGAACCAGATCTGTCGAGGCCAAAATGGAGCAATGAGAATCATTCTGCACCCCAACCGAGAGGCTTTCTGAAGAACTTGGAGCATCAGAGGCAAGGGGATAAGCATAAAGAAGACCGGGTGGCCAAGCATGCACCAGAGCATCTCTTGGGGAACCTCCGGGAGGAGGTATCAGAGCGAAAAACTGTCGCACTTGGTGTTTGAGGGAGAGGCAAAAGATCGCAACAAGGTGTTCCCCACCGTGCGAAAATGCGTTCCGCTACCTGAGTATTGAGAGACCACTCGTAAGGGGTGAGAATGGTGCGACTGAGTTTGTCCGCCAGGATGTTGGACCGACCCGGAATATGCGTTGCTATGAGAAAGCGGTTGGTGGAGATTGCCCATTCCCACACTCTCATGACTTCTCGACAAAGCGGGTAAGACCTGGTTCCTCCTTGCTTGTTGATATACCAAACAACCGACATGTTGTCCGATTGAATCGCAATTGTTCCCAAGGGAAGAAAGGCCTGAAGTGCTAGCAACGCTAAGAGCACTGCTCTCATCTCTAGAACGCTGATATGCAGTAAGGTCTCTGAATCGTTCCACGTGCCTTGGACGGTCCGGCCTGCAAAATGCCCCCCCCACCCGAGGTGGGAGGTGTCCGTGGTCACCGTGGCGAGAGGGGGAGAAGCACAAAATGGGCGGCCTCCGTGGAGATCTGGAGAGTGTAGCCACCACAGGAGGGACCGCTTGCAAGCCTTGCTGATCGCAATGGGATGATGCATAGGAAGAGCAAGATACGACCACTGAACTAGGAGTGTCCATTGAAGGATGCGCATATTGAACCTGGCGAGAGGAAGAAGCACTATTGCTGCAGCCATGGACCCCTAGGGCCCTCAGGACCAACTCCGCCGGAACTGAGCTTGATTGGAGAATGGCCCGCACCTGGAATTGCAGATTTTGAACTCTGTCCGCAGTGAGGAAGGCTTTTAATCTCCTTGTGTCTAACCTGGCACCTATAAAATCTATGAGCTGCGTGGGTGCTAGGTTGGATTTTTTTGTGTTTATTGTGATGCCCAGACGGGGAGCAAGATGGAGAAAGGAGTCTCGTGCCAATAGTAGTAGATGCCTTGTTGGGGCGGTGAGAAGCCAGTCGTCCAGGTAGGGAAAGACCTGTACCCCCTGAAGCCTCAGGTGGGCCGCTACCACTGCTAATACTTTGGTGAACACCCTGGGGGCTGTGGTGAGACCAAAGGGAAGAACCCGGAATTGGTAGTGATGGGCTCCCAGCCGGAAGCGGAGAAACCTCCTGGAGCGCCTGTCCATTAGAATGTGGTAGTACGCATCCTTGAGGTCTATGGAGCACATCCAGTGATTTTCTCCCAGAAGGGGGAGAATAGACTGCAACGTGACCATTCGGAACTTCTCCTTGGGAAGTGCCAGGTTCAAGAGTGAAAGGTCTAAAATTGGTCTTAGACCCCACGTCTTTTTTGGCACTAAAAAGAACCTGGAGTAGAACCCTGATCCGATCTGGTCTGGGGGGACGGGCTGGATGGCTCTTTTCTTTGGCAGATGGCCAATTTCTGCCAAAGCGGCCTCCCACTGACCGGGTGGAACGTCGGGGAGGGACTTCAATTTTGGCAAGTGAAGAAAGGGTATACGGTATCCTCTGGATATGATCTGGAGGACCCAGCGGTCTGATGTTATGGACTCCCATGCCGCTAGGTGCTCCGAAAAACGTCCCCAGACTACCTCCAGAGTGGAGCAGCCAGGCAACCCCTCAGGGCTGCTGCGCGGGCCGTTCAGAGAAGGGTTCTCTGGACCCGAAGTTCCTGGGAGCCCCTCTGCCCCTAGGGCGGCGTCCGCCCTGTCCTCCTCTGCCACGGAAGGACTGGTTGTCCGGAGCAGGCTGAGATTGCTGCGACTTCCGGAACCACATCTTCTTCTGTCCCTTTTGGTTCCTAGAATAGGGCCTCTGGGGTGCAGAGAAGCGGATTCCGACGGCAGACAGCGTCTTTCCGTCCTTCTCGCTCTGGGTCAAAGTGTCGCGAACAGTTTTGCCAAAGAGGGCAGAACCATCGAAGGGGGCGTTTGCGAATGACGCCTTGAAGGGCTCTGAGAAATCGCAATGACAGAGCCAGGCCTGACGTCTAGTAACTAGGCCTGCCCCTGCGGCTCTAGCGGCACCTTCCGTAGCATGGGACAGTAGCCGCATAGAGGTATTGGTGACAGACCTAAGAGTGGCCATGCGGGTGGAGTGCAGCACTTTGTCCTCCGACATGGACTCTGGGGGGATGCAGCGTATTCTTTAATAAGATTGCGCTGCATCCTAATCACGTGTGCCAGGTAGTTCAGCGCCCTCACAGAGAAGGTCGCTGAACTAAACATCCGCTTCCCCAAGCGGTCCATCATCCGAGACTCCTTGCTCGGGGGATGGACTGAGGGACTCTCCTGAGCAAGTTCCCTCTTGGTGGCCGCCGCCGTCAACATGGCATCTACCGGAGGCCCCTTACCCCAATGGGCACGGTCAGCCGGGGGACTGAGAATACGGTCGGGCCTTTTAGGGATTGGCTCCACGGTGTCCGGTTCCTTCCACGCCCTGGTGGTAATGAGGTCGGCAGGAGGGGACACCCAAGAGGTAGACGGGCCCGCTTCAAATGCCTCCAAGAACACGGACTCGTCCGAGGAAGACTTGGGGGCCGACCCCCCCCCCCCCTTATGCGGAGCATTTCCATGATGTCTCCAAATGAGACATCCTCGGGGGGTGACCGTGGGGAGCCTTCCCCTTCCTCCAAATCCGTGTCTTCTGTGAGAGACTCGGGGAGTCAATGTGCCTCCTTTTGCACGTATGTTTGCGGGGAACATCCTCCGGGGGGCTGTCAGAGGACTCCTCGCAAACAGTAACCTGTTCCAGGGAACAGCTTGGGGCAAAGGCGGGCTGTCCCAAGGGCCGGATGGTGGAAGCCTGTCCCAGTGCAGAGGGAGCGCTGGACGGAGCCAAAGCAAGTGCCGGGGTCCGGAGACCCTCAACAGGGCCCTCTCCACTACATCAAAAGCGAAGGGAGCCGACCTCGACCAAAGGATCCGACAATCGGCTCCCCTCGATCCGAGGAGTGGATCGGAGCTGGCGCCGAGCGCCGGATCCGGCGACAGTGCGCTCCGACACAGACGGCGCCGAAGGAGCACTGATCCCCCCGGATCCGAGGCTCGGATCCAGGCTCCGGGAGGTCGGATCCGAAGCACTCGAGGGCAGGGTCTGATCCGAAGTACCAAGTACTATCGGAGCCGACCCACCCCCGGCTCCGAAACTGCTCGGCTCCAACTGCTCCGAACCCGGGTAGCGGGTCGGAAAAGGAGCAATTGGCTTGAAAAAAGGGGTCGAGCTCCCCCCCAGAGGGGGGGGGGGGAGAGGCAAGAGCACTCCCATCTGCATCTGGGCCTGGATGAACCTTCTCATCATCCGGTCCAGATCAGCGTCTGACAGGCTATAAGTTGATCTCGACAAGGCTACCGAGGTAGGCCTTGAGTGCCTCCTCGATAGCCTCGACGGAGATCGGGTCTCCTCTTCCTCAGGTCCCGGTGAAAAACACACAGGAGACCGGAGCCGAGGAGGGGGAGAGCCAACAGACAAGGAGGCCGGAGGAGAAGCCCGCTTGGCTGGCGGAGCCGAACAGAGGTCTCGGCCCGCTTATGGTGCTTCTCCTCCGTCCTTCTTTTTCTAGCTTCCCTCTCCTCCGAACCACTACAGGGAGGTTAAGTCCCAGGAGGAGGAGGGAGCGAGAGGAGACAACCGCAGCAACGGTTACCCCCGAACGAGCGGAGGCCGGAGCCGAGTCCGGTGGCAAAAGACCCGCCAAGACAAGCTTGGACCTCCGCTCCTTCAATGCCCTGGGGTTGAACCCTGCACAAATGGAACATCCAGAAGTGAGGTGTTCAACCCCAAGGCATCTAACACACCGAGTGTGGCCATCAGCCGGGGAAAGCTTATGGCCACACTCGGAGCACTTGGAGAACACAGCTTTGGGTTGTTCAGACATCCCAAATACCAAAAGGTTACTTAAACTAAAGTAAAGTAACTAAACCACACACAGGCCCCAAACACACACTACGCTACCAGCGAGGGGAGGGATAAGAAAAATAAATTTTTAAAACACTAAAAGTATAAGTAAGAAAAAGGGAAACCTAAACTTCCACACAACTTTCACACAAAAATTCAAAAATTATCACTTTAAACACTGAAAAAACTGCACTTAGCTGAAGAGCTTAGGAACACAAATCTGGTCACCAGAGCGGCAAACGAGATCTGAGGTCATGAGGGGAGAGCAGGGCATTATGGGTGAGGGGAGGAGCTGAGAGCTTGGATCCATAGCTGGTAAACCATGCCGGTTCGGATCCGATATCGGATCCATAACCCACAGGTTGCAGACAAATGAATCTCCTACTTCAGATCTTAAGTTTTACCTGTTTAAAAAAGGTTTAGTGGAGAGTTACTATTTTTAAAACAGCAAGATGGATTGAAAGGGGTGGTCACTTTTGTATTCTGGTACTATGGAATACAGTAGGATGGCCAATAAATTTAAATAGTTGAAGGGGAGGGATTTCAAAAATGATGATTTTGTGATTACTCACACAAGCCAATGAGAGTAGAGAGGAAATGAGATATATGGTCAGATTAACATAAGAGGCAGGCAACTAGAAAGACAGTGGTATATAACAAGACAACTGTAACTGGGTGGGAGGGTGGAAAAAAATTTCTGCCTGGCTCAGAAGAGAGAGTGAGCTGTGGTCTCTTTTGAAGTTTTAATATGCTGTTAAAGCAGAATGCAAGTAAAACACAAAGTAAAGAAAACAAACCACAGTATTCAAAATATAAAAAGGCAATAAAGTAATACAAAATACAAAAAATAAAAGCAAACTAACCTTTCCTTCATGGCAAGGTGTAGCAGAGTGTGGGTGAGCCTTTCTGGGAACCTTTATAGAAAAATAAGAGGCCAGAGGAAAGTAACTCTCTCAAACGACTGAGTGCCAGTGGTACAATATCCCTGGTCAGTCCCTGGCTATTGGCAATGCACAAACTACAAAATCGCATCCATTTACCAATTTAGGACTTTATAGTAGCAAGTTTTCCAGCTTTCTTCAGTATCTCCTGCACATCCTTAAGAAATAAGTGTCTGAAATGTATTACAATTAACTCATTCAGGGAATCATTTGAAATGGATTAAGACAGAGGTGCATCAAACTTCCTGTGACTTCTGTGAGTAGAACTAGTCAGTGAGGAAGCTTGTGGTAACTGCCCTTAACCAGTTACAAAACAAGACTGGACCAATGCTGCCTGGGCCAAAAGGGAGTCTCGTTATGATTTCTGGGCAGGGTTTTCCAGCCCTAGAAATGATGGTTCTCCCGTGCCTGGATTGGACAGTAGAACAGCCAAAGAGGAGACAGCTAACTCTTGATTCAAGACAGCTGAAAGGCCTACACCAAAGAAAGCTGAAAAGCTGAGTGAGTGACATGAACCAGACAGCCACTACAGGGTTCACCCAATATTGGCTGCAGCATAGTCTGAGCCCATGGCAGATGCAAGGGCTATTTTTTTTCTTTCTAGGTACAGCAAGAGTGGATGCAGCAAGACCAAAGCATCCATCCCATGTTGTAGCTGAAGAGGAGGAGATGCCAAAAGCTTTAAACATTGCTGAAGAGAATTGGTCTGAAGGTTAAGTTGTGATAGTGTCACAAACAGCACATGCACACTACATATCCTAGCTACTTCACAAATGAAAAACACAAGCTGCACAAACATTCCCAGTCAGTATTCCTTTTTCAGTAGCAAGTACACTGACAGAAAAAAAAAAAAAACACATCATGGCTTGTCCCAAAGTAAAATTTTTTGCCACAAAATAAAAATTTACACAAGCAGTGCTTATTTTTTTTCCAAAAAAAATAGCAACCCCTGAAGAAGTTGTTAAACACTACTAACTAAAAATAGCAGTCTCTGGCAGGAAACTTCTGATATTCATAAAAATACTAATTTTTGACGGAAAATGTGATTAAAAAAGAAGTTATGCATGTACCATAACGTTCTATGTGAGTTGTTCATCTCACCTTTATTCTTAATGATGGGTTTGGAGCTGATCCTCGGCTCCGAGTTGGCCAATTACAAAAGCTCGAGGTCTAAAGCCAGCTTGAGGCCAGATCCCTATCCCATGATGCACTACAAACCTCCCTCAGATTTTGTTTGCTGCTAGCTAAAGGCTAAAGCCGTCATTATGTCATTCAATCAGAAAAAGGGTTCCAATTCAAACTTGTCGGACCCCTAGTAAACTGGAAGGGGGTTGGTGGGCGGGATGTAAGAATGAAGGCGAGATAAACAACTCACATGGAACGTTATGGTAAGTACATAACTTCTTCATGTGAAGTTGTTCTATCTCGCCGTTTATTCTTACTGATGGGTAGCGTCCCAAGCACCATCTTTCTTGGGTGGCTCAAGGGAGAATGTTCCTCAGAACCACAGGACCAAAAGAGGTCCTGTCCCTGAAGACCTTATTCACTTTATAATGGTTGATGAAGGTATGAGGTCTAGACCATGTGGCAGCCGCACAGAGTCTAAAGTTATTTTGGCCAAAAAAGCTGAAGAAGTGTCTACAGATCTGGTGGAATGAGCCTTTATCCTTTGTGGTAAAGAATTATTCGTACAAGTGTACGTGAAAGCAATACAGTCTGATAACCATCTGGACAATGTGACTTAAGACACTGGATCACTTTTCTTTGCTTCTGAGAAGGAAACAAACAAATGTTAATTTTTCTTGAATTGCTTGGTTCTGTCCAAATAAAATCGTAGTTGTCTGTGCACATCAAGTTTGTGAAGCATGTATTCCAATTTGCATGACTGAGGAAAAAAAATGAGTAATTCAATAGTTTGATTGAGATTAGCTTCCGAGCAAACTTTGGGTAAAAAGGAGGGATTCATTCTCAAAGAAACTCTGTCATTATGAAAAATTAGATAGGGGGGTTTGATAGTCAAGGCTTGTAACTCGGAAATCCTCCGAGCAGAGGTTATTGCCAACAGAAATTAGAAGTTATGTACTCACCATAACGTTCCATCTGCGTAGGTGTATTCATTTGTCTGCAACCTGTGGGTCATGGATCCGATATCGGATCCGAACCGGCATGGTTTTCCAGCTATGGATCCGAGCTCTCAGCCCCTCCCCTCACCCATAATGCCCTGCTCTCCCTACATGACCTCAGATCGAGTTTGCCATCAATAAAAATACCCTAGAAAGGGTAACACGTAATATGCAGGAAACTGACAAGGCCAGGGGGATAGGAGGTTGGGATGGTTGCAGACAAATGAATACACCTACTCAGATGGAACGTTATGGTGAGTACATAACTTCTAAATCTGAAGTAGGAGATTCATTTGTCTGCAACCTGTGGGACAGAGTCCCCAGCTACCTGAATCTTGGGTGGCCATCATGGAAGGATATTCTGGAGCACCGCGGAGCCAAAGGATGCTCTACCTCTAGATGTAATATCCAACTTGTAGTGGGAAATAAAGGTATGAGATGAAGCCCAAGTGGCTGCTGAACAAATATCATCCAAAGGAATCCTAGCTTTAAAGGCCGCTGAAGTAGAGACTGACCGGGTTGAATGGGCATGTACTCCCTCCGGTGCGGGCCTTCCAGAAGCTTGATAAGCCAATAAGATGCACTGCGAAATCCAGCGTGATAAGGAGACTTTGGAAATTGGTTTACCCAAATTGAATTTAGCAAAGGAAATAAACAACTGGTCGGATTGCCTATGACCAGCTGTCCTGTTCAGATAAAATCGAAGTTGCCTGTGAACATCTAAGGACTGTAGCTTGTATTCACCTTTGTTTTGATATTTAGGAAAGAAAACAGGGAGGTTAATGGATTGATTAATATTTGCTTCAGAAGCTACCTTAGGAAGAAAGGACGGGTTGGTCCTGAGGTATACACGGTCCGGATGAAAGACCAAGTAAGGAGGCTTGATGGATAAGGCTTGAAGTTCTGAAACTCTCTTGGCCGAGGTAATGGTTACTAAAAAGGCCGTCTTGAAAGATAAAAATTTCAGATCTACCGTAGCCGCAGGGTCGAAGGGGGGAGCGGTCAAGGCCTGAAGAACCAATGAAAGGTCCCAAGGAGGAACCACTTGCTTTACAGGGGGTCTAAGGAGAAAAGTACCTTTTAGAAAAATCTTACACAATTTGGCAGACATCAGTGGACTGGAGTCTTGACCAATATGATAGTGAGAAATTGCCGCAAGTTGCACTTTGACCGTGGAACTGCTGGCACCATCATTAGAGAGTGGTTAGGAAGTCAAGCACCAGAGGAAGGGGAACTGTGAAGGGGTCTAGACCTTGCCGCTCCGCCCAAATGGAGAACCGTTTCCACTTGCTGCGGTAAACTTTCCTGGTAGATGGTTTATGAGCCGCTACCAGGATGGCCTTAACTGGAGACGAAATACTGGGAGTCCTGATTAGGAGTGGAACTGGAGCAGCCAAGCAGTTAGCTTCAGGTTGTCCAGATTCGGGGTTGATTGATGGGACGGGTGAGATATCAGATCCGGAATGGGATCTAGAATCCAAGGTGGATTCACTGAGTGAGACCTGAGGAAAGGGAACCAGATCTGTCGAGGCCAGAATGGGGCAATGAGAATCATTCTGCACCCCAACCGAGAGGCTTTCTGAAGAACTTGGAGCATCAGAGGCAAAGGGGGGTAAGCGTAAAGAAGACCGGGGGGCCAAGCATGCACCAGAGCGTCTCTTGGGGTATCTCCGGGAGGAGGGATTAGAGCGAAAAAACTGTCGCACTTGGTGTTTGAGGGAGACGCAAAAAGATCGCAACAAGGAGTTCCCCACCATGCGAAGATGCGTTTCGCTACTTGAGCATTGAGAGACCACTCGTAAGGGGAGAGAATGGTGCGACTGAGTTTGTCCACAAGGATGTTGGACAGACCCGGAATATGCGTTGCGATGAGAAAGCGGTTGGTGGAGATTGCCCATTCCCACACTCTCATGGCTTCTCGACAAAGAGGGTAAGAACTGGTTCCCCCCTGTTTGTTGATGTACCAGACGACAGACATGTTGTCCGACTGAATTGCAATAGTTCCCAAGGGAAGAAAGGCCTGTAGTGCTTGCAACGTTAAGAGCACTGCTCTCATCTCTAGAACATTGATATGCAGTAAGGTCTCTGAATCGTTTCACGTGCCTTGGACCGTCCGCCTGCAATGCCCCCACCCGAGGTGGGAGGCGTCCGTGGTCACCGTGGCGAGAGGGGGAGAAGCACAAAAGGGGCGGCCTCCGTGGAGATCTTGTGAGTGGAGCCACCACAGGAGGGACCGCTTGCAAGCCTTGCTGATCGCAATGGGATGATGCATAGGAAGAGCAAGATAAGACCACTGAACTAGGAGTGTCCATTGAAGGACCCGCATATTGAACCTGGCGAGAGGAAGAAGAGCTATCGCTGCTGCCATGGACCCTAGAGCCCTCAGGACCAACTCTGCCGGAACTGAGCTGGAGTGGAGGATGGCGCGCACCTGGAGCTGCAGATTCTGAACTCTGTCCGCAGTGAGGAAGGCTCTTAACTGTCTCGTGTGTCTAACCTGGCACCTATAAAATCTATGAATTGCGTAGGGGCTAGGTTGGACTTTTCTGCATTCATTGTGATGCCCAGGCGGGGATCTAGATGGAGAAAGGAATCTCGCGCCAATAACAGTAGATGCCTTGTTGGAGCGGTGAGGAGCCAGTCGTCCAGGTATGGGAAGACCTGTACCCCCTGAAGCCTCAGGTGGGCCGCTATCACTGTTAATACTTTGGTGAACACCCTGGGGGCTGTGGTGAGACCAAAGGGAAGGACCCTGAATTGGTAGTGACTGGCTCCCAGCCGGAAGCGAAGAAACCTCTTGGAGCGTCTGTCCATTAGAATGTGGTAGTACGCATCCTTGAGGTCTATAGAGCACATCCAGTGATTTTCTCCCAGAAGGGGGAGAATGGACTGCAAGGTAACCATTCGGAACTTCTCCTTGGGACCTGCCAGGTTTAAGAGTGACAGGTCTAATATTGGTCTTAGGTCCCCCGTCTTTTTTGGCACTAAAAAGAACCTGGAGTAGAACCCTGATCCGATCTGGTCTGGGGGACGGGCTGGATGGCTCTTTTCTTCAGCACATGGCCAATTTCTCCCAAAGGCGCCTCCCACTGACCGGGTGTAACGCCGGGAGGGACTTCAATTTTGGGATGTGATGAAATGGAATGAGGTATCCTCTGGATATGATGCGGAGGATCCAGCGGTCTGATGTTATGGACTCCCATGCCGCTAGGTGCTCGAACGCCCCGACTGCCTCCAGAGTGGAGCAGCGGGCAACCCTTCAGGGCTGCTGCGGGCCGCTCAGAGAAAGGTTCTCTGGACCCGAAGTTCCTGGGAGCCCCTGGGGCGGCGTCCTCCCTGTCCTCCTCTGCCACGGAAGGACTGGTTGTCCGGAGCGGGTTGGGACTGCTGCGACTTCCGGAACCACATCTTCTTTTGGCCCTTTTGGTTCCTAGAATAGGGCCTCTGGGGCACAGAGAAGCAGATTCCGACGGCAGACAGCGTCTTCCCGTCCTTCTCACTCTGGGTCAAAGTATCGCGAACAGTTTTGCCAAAAAGGGCAGAACCATCGAAGGGAGCGTTCGCGAATGACGCCTTGAAGGGCTCCGTGAAATCGCAATGTCGGAGCCAGGCCTGACGTCTAGTAACTAGGCCTACCCCTGCAGCTCTAGCAGCTCCCTCCATAGCATGGGACAGTAACCGCATAGAGGTATTAGTCACGGACCTGAGAGTGGCCATACGGGTGGAGTGCAACAGTTTGTCCTCGTCCGACATGGACTCTGGGGGGGATGCAGCGTATTCCTTGATAAGATTGCGCTGCATCCTGATCACATGTGCCAAGTAGTTTAGCGCCCTCACTGAAATGGTCGCTGAACTAAACATTCGCTTCCCCAAGCGGTCCATCATCCGAGACTCCTTGCTCGGAGGATGGACTGAGAGACTCTCCTGGGCAAGTTCCCTCTTGGTGGCTGCAGCCGTCAACATGGCATCTACCGGAGGCCCCTTGCTCCAGTGGGCACGGTCTGCCGGGGGACTAAGGATGTTGTCTGGCCTTTTGGGGATTGGCTCCACGGTGTCCGGATCCTTCCACGCCCTGGTGGTAATTAGGTCCACCAGGGGGTTGGCAGGAGGGGACACCCAAGAGGTAGACGGGCCCGCTTCAAATGCCTCCAAGAACACGGACTCGTTCGAGGAAGACTTGGGGGCAGACCACCCCCCCCCCTTATGCGAAGCATTTCCATGATGTCTCCAAAGGAGACATCCTCGGGGGGTGATCTTGGGGAGCCTTCCTCTTCCTCCAAATCCGTGTCTTCTGTGAGAGACTCGGGGGAGTCTATGTGCCTCCTTTTACACGTATGCTTGCGAGGTGCATCCTCAGGGGGGCTGTCCGAGGACCCCTCGCAAGCGGTGTCATGTTCCAATGGAACAACTTGGGGCAAAGGAGCGGGCTGTCCCAGTGGCCGGATGGTGGAAGCCTGGCCCAGTGCAGACGGAGCGCGGGAAGGAGCCGAAGCAAGTGCCGGGGGTCCGGAAACCCTCAACAGGGCCCTCTCCACTACATCAAAAGCCGAGGGGGAGCCAACCTCGACCAAAGGATCCGATAATCGGCTCCCCCTTGGATCCGAAGAGTGGATCGGAGCCGGCCCCGAGGCATTCGGATCAGAGGGGGCAGTGCGCTCCGACACCGACGGCGCCGAAGGAACACTGATACCCCCGGATCCGAAGCTCGGATCCAGGCTCCGAGAGGTCGGATCCGAAGCACTCGAGGGCAGGGTCGGATCCGAAGTACCCAGTACTATCGGCGCCGACCCACCACCGCCCGGCTGCTCGGCTCCAACTGCTCCGAACCCGGGTAGCGGGTCGGAGAAGGAGCTATAGGTTTGAAAAAAGGTGTCGAGCTCGCCCCCAGAGGGGGGGGGGGGGAGAGGCAGGAGCACTCCCATCTGCATCTGGGCCTGGATGAAACTTCTCATCATCCGGTCCAGATCAGCGTCAGATAAACTGTATGTGGATCTCGACGAGGCTACCGAGGTAGGCCTTGAGTGCCTCCTCGACAGCCTCGACGGAGATCGGGTCTCCTCCTCCTCAGGTCCCGGTGAAAAGCACACTGGAGACCGGAGCCGAGGAGGGGGAGAAGCCCGCTTGGCAGGCGGGGCCGAAACAGAGGTCTCGGCCCGCCGCTTATGGTGCTTCTCCCTCCGGTCCTTTTTTCTTGCTTCCCTCTCCTCCAAACCACTAGAGGGAGGTTGAGTCCCAGTTGGAGGAGGGGGAGCCGGAGAGGAGGGAACCGAAGACACGGTACCCCCTGAAGGAGCGGTAGCCGAAGCCGTGTCTCGGGGCAAAAGTCCTGCCAGGACCAGCTTCGACCTCCACTCCTTCAATGCCCTGGGGTTGAACCCTGCACAAATGGAACATCCAGAAGTGAGGTGTTCAACCCCAAGGCATCGAACGCACCGAGTGTGGCCATCAGCAGGAGAAAGCTTATGGCCACACTCGGAACACTTCAAAAAGAAAGCTTTAGGGGCTTCAGACATCCTAAGGATACTTCTACTTTTTTTTTTTTAAAAAAAAAAAAAAAAAATAATAAGTGCTAACTAGCTAAAGACAAACACAGGCCCAAACGCACACTACGCACCAGCGAGGGGAGGGATAAATAAAAGTTATAAAAAGTTATTAAAACTTTTAACTTTAAGCTTTAAGGATGGGGAACCTAACACTTTCACACAAAACTAACTAAAAATTTTAAATTTAACACTTGCAAAGAGAATAACAAACACGTAGCTGAAGAGCTCTGAAATCCAATCTGGTCACCAGCGCGGCAAACTAGATCTGAGGTCACGTAGGGAGAGCAGGGCATTATGGGTGAGGGGAGGAGCTGAGAGCTTGGATCCATAGCTGGAAAACCATGCCGGTTCGGATCCGATATCGGATCCATGACCCACAGGTTGCAGACAAATGAATCTCCTACTTCAGATCAAGATTTTCCAAGAAAGGTATTTAAGGTCACAAGATGAAGCTAGTTCAAAAGGAGATAAAATAATGCGGGAAAGAACAAGGTTCAAATTCCAAGGCATGCAGGGCATTTTGACGGGTGGTCTGAGATGGAAAGTGCCTTTTAAAAAGGCTTTGAATACTCAATGAGACATAATATTTGAAGTCTAAACCAAAATGAAAATTGGAAATAGCTGCCAACTGTACCCTAATTGTAGCTGCAGCAGCGCATTCATTGAAAAGTTTAGTAAGGAAATTTAGGATGGCAGAAGCAGGAGCCAAATAAGGATAGACTTCATTTTGAGATGCCCAAATAGTGAATCTCCACTTGCTACTGTACACTTTTTGTGTGGACTGCTTATGAGAGGCTGTCAAAATGTGTTTAACTTCTCTTGAAAGATTAGGAAACCTGGCTATGTTTGGAATTGGAGCAGCCAAGCTGTCAGTTTGAGGGACTGTAGAGAGGGGTGAAGAGTTCCTGAGGCGTGGATTAGGAGATCCGGCACTGGGTCCAGGATCCAAGACTCTTCCAGTAGATGAAGCTGGAGGAAAGGGAACCAAATCTGCCAAGGTCAGAATGGGGCTTATTAAGATCAAAGTTCTGCCCAGAAACTTTGCTTTCTGTAATACTTTGGGTATCAGGGGTACTGGAGGAAAGGCATAGAGAAGGCCCAGGGGCCAATCGTGCACAAGTGCATCCCCTTAGGGTTTCCCCCAGAGGGGGGATTAGGGCAAAGTCATTGCTGCATTTGGTGTTGGCTGGAGTTGCAAAGAGATCGCAGCAAGGCTGTCCCCATCTGTGTAAGATCCTTTCCAACACTTGATGCTTCAGAGACCACTCATGCAGCAAGAGTATTGCTCTGCTCAATATGTCTGCTATCACACTGGACTTCCCTGGGATATGCGTTGCTGTCAGAAACGCTGGGTAGAAGTCGGCTATTTCCAAACTCTTAGGGCCTCTCTGCAAAGGGGATGAGACTTGGTCCCCCCTGTTTATGTACCAGACTACCGCCATATTGTCTGATTGTACAGCAGTTGTTCCTAGGGGAAGAGAGTCTTGGAAGAACTGCAATGCTAGGAGAACCGCTCTCATCTCCAGAGCACTGGAATGCAGGCAAGCTTCGTGTTTATTCCACGTACCTTGGGCTGTTCTTCCCTGGTAATGTCCCCACCACCCTACCAGGGAAGCATCCGTGGTCACTGTGGCTATAGGAGGGGGTAATACAAATGGTCGACCTAAAGTTACATGGTGTGAACTTTCCACCACCGAAGATCCTTCTTGCAAGAGGCTGTTTTTAATATTTGATGAGTCATTGGTAGTTCTTGATAAGACCACTGGGTGAACAGAAGCTACTTAAGTATTCGCATGTGCATCCTGCCCAGAGGAACAGCGATTATGGCTGAAACTATGGTGCCTAGCAATTTGAGGATCTTTGACACTGGAACTCTCGTGATCGAAAGAATGTCCAATACCTGATTTCTTAGATTTTGAATTCTTTCTGGAGGTAGGGATAATGTTAGAGTGACAGTGTTTAGTTCTGCTCCTATAAAAACGATCTGTTGCGATGGCAATAAAGCAGATTTTCCTGAGTTTATCGTAATCCCCAATTTCTGGCAAAGGTTTATTGTCCTGTTTCTTGCCTGAATAAGTTGATGTCTGGTGGTGGCAGTGAGAAGCCAGTCATCTACATATGGAAACACCTGGAATCCGGATCGTTTCAGGTGAGCTGTCACTACTGCCATGTATTTGGTGAACACTCTGGGGGCTGTTGTGAGACCAAAGGGCATAGCTTGAAATTGGAAATGACTGTCTTCCAGCCGGAAGTGTAGTTATCTCTGGATGGCTTGTCCACATTGATATGATAGTACACATTCTGGAGATCTATCGAGCAAATCCAATTGTCCTTCCCCAAAAAGGGGAGAATTGACTGAAGCGTGGCCATCTGGAACTTTGCCTTTTTTTACTGATTTGTTTAATCTGCTGAGGTCTAGAATGGACCTCTAGTCCCCTGTTTTCTTTGGTACTAAAAAGAACCTTGAGTAAGTACTGGATTTGGTCTGCTGGGACTGGCTGGATGACCCTTTTTTAAAGCAACGTTTGAATCTCTAGGGTTGCTTGTTCCCTGTGACTGGGTGGAACACCCGGGATTTTTTTGACTAGTGAGAGGAATGTGGCAAAGGGTATTAAATATCCTCTGGAAATAATACTTCATACCCAGGTATCTTTTGTGATTTTTAGCCAGGCGTCTGGGTACAAAGACAGGTGTCCCCCGACTGCCTCCAGAGGTGGACAGTCAGGCCTCCTCTCAGGAACGCTGACAGGGTTTCCCAAGGAACTGATCCCTGTCTCCCTGATTTTGCGGACCCCCTCTGCCGCGAGGTCTGAGTCTTCCATTGTCCCCCCCACCTCTGGAGGGGACTTCACCACGAGTGTCTTGGTAAGATCCCTGGGACTTACAGAACCACATCTTACCACCACCACTCCCTTTGGGGTACGGTCTAGTAGGGGTGGAGTGGAAAAACGGACTCCTACGGCAGACATAGTCTTACCATCCTGCTCACTCCTGGTAAGAGTCTCCTTAACCTTAGGTCCAAAAAGGGTTGAACCGTCAAATGGGGTGTTAATAAAGGAAGACTTAAAGGGTTCCAAAAAAGAACACAACCGCATCCAGGAATGACACCTGAGGGCAATTCCTGTACCTGTGGCTCTGCTCGTTCCATCAGTCGCATAGGAGAGTAGGTGCAGAGACGAATTCGCAATGGAAGTTAAGGCAGAGAGCTGGGGCAGTAACCTGGTCAGAAACTCCCGCTGCTACAGATCCTTGTAAGGTATCTCCTAGTTCTTTCAGGAGATCCCTTTGCAGTCTAGTAAAATGGGTAAGACAGTTCAACGAACGAAGAACAAAGGCCGTTGAACTGAACATACGCTTCCCATACCTGTCCATGATCCTAGAATCTCTTTTAGGAGGATGGACATTAGTAGAAGTTTCCGAAAGTTCTTTCTTTGTGGCTACTGCCACCACCGTGGCATAAGAAGTTCTTGTCTAGATGGCAAGTAATAAACTTATTCGGCCTCAGAGGGTCAGGTTTCATTGTCTGGAGCCTCCCAAGCCCAGCGAATGAGTAACCCAAGCCCAGCGAATGAGCAACTCAACTAGCTCATCAAGGGGCTGAGACACCCAAGAGGTGAAGGGCTGAGATCCGAAAGCCTTCAGAAGTACAGACTCATCTTCAGAAGGGTTAAGGAACTTCCAGCCACCCCTCTGTTTTAGGATCTCCCAGATATCTGCAAAGGAGATATCCTCAGACAAGGACCGTGGAGACCCTTCTGACTCATCTAAGTCCGTATTAAAGTGAGTGACTCTTGGGGAGAGTTAAGATGCTTCTTCTTGCAAGTCCGCGTTCTGGGTACCTCTTCAGTGGGAGCTATTGGGAGAGGTTTCAGAAGAGCAGGGTTTACCCAATGGTGTGCCCTGAGGCTCAGGATCTCTACGCTTAAGTGGACAGAATATAGAAGAGGCAGAGACTGGTACTTTAGGGGGAGGAGCTGCTGGAACAGATGATGTGGTTGTCGGCACCAACACCCTCCTCATGGCATCAAAGGCTCCCTGGTCCCGAACAGAGGCAATCCCTGGTTCCGAAGACACTGCGGACCCCCCTCAGTGCCGGAAGATCTGAGCCAGAGGTCGTAACAGAGCTCACCCGAGCTGATGCTCTGAGAGGTAAAGTCGAAACCAACAAGTCGGTCTGACTATCCTCCCCGGACTCGACCGGAGAGCGTTGTCTCCGAGAACCAGTCGAAACTGAAGGTGACAGGGCAGTGGGAGTCGATGACCCTGCAGCAGGTGTCAGTCCCATAGGCTCCACAACCATCGGCTCCAAGCACTCCGGCTCCGAAACCTCACAGGAAATCAGAGGAATCATAGAAAGTGGAAGGGGTTGCATCGATTCTGAAGCACCAGGTATCTGAGCCGATAAAATTTTAGCAAAGGCCGGGACCTGAAGAAGCCTCTTCACAAAGCGATCTACGTTCAAATAAGAAAGCCTACTAGAGGCCTGAGAAGACAGAGTCGAGGAAGCCACCGACTGAAGGATCGGTGATTTTAAAGTAGGAGATACCTGCTCCAATACAGGGGACCAGCTCCTACTCGAAGTAGCCATCGGTTCCGAGGACCTTGGAGCTGAGGCAGTCAACTTGCCAGGTTTCGACTTAGGTGTCTGTGAACTTCCTTTGGAACTTAGAGGTTTTGAATGTTTCTCCAAGTCCTCTTGAAAAGAGGATTTAAGTAATCCTCTATCTAGCAGTTCTCTTTTTCTTTCCATCAGTACTTTGGAACTAAATGAGTGGCAAATGGCACAATTCTCTTCAAGATGAACTTCACCTAGGCAATAAACGCAGTCTGTGTGCCCATCTGTAATTGACATTTTATGCCTGCATCTTAGGCACTTTTTGAACCAAGATTTTGCCTTTTCTTTCTCTGGAACGGACATACTTATATATTTTACGGTTATTTGAGCTATTATTAACCACAGAGCAGGGCCGGCCTTAGCTGAAATGGCGCCCTAGGCGAAGTAGTGCTCCGGCGCCCCTTAAGCCCCACACCACAGTCATGAAACACCCCTACTTGAGCCACACCGACAGGGTCACTCCCAAAGAAAGCCACTCCAGTCATTTCCTAAAATTATTTAAATGCATAGGAAGAATAACTACATTACAAGGTATGTTTAACTACAACTACTTCTGCATTGTATTTTCTACTTTAAATACCAGAGCCAGATCATGGTCAAATAGGGCCTTAGGTAGGGTAATAGACTGCCTCCCCCCAGAGCAGCTGCTCCTGCAGCAACCCCCTGCCACCAGCAGCACTCCCCTCCTCAGCCATTCCAGTGTTCCATTATTTGGCTATTTCTCACCAGTTACCATGCATACTATTCTCTTATTTGCTTCTACAGTCATTACAGATATTGAAATAAAATAGTACAAACAGGTAGCCATTTGCTAAACAATACAGTCTTGCAATGAAAACAGACTTGCCATAAGCAATAAACTTCTCTGCCCTTGAAACTCCCATTCACTGAAATGGAAAAATTCATATTCAATGAAATGGCATGAAAACCCACATTCATAGAAAATAAATCTGGCCAGTGAAGAATTAAGTTTACCTTTGGGCTGTTTTCAAAACAGAGTCCTTGCACACATTTTTTAAGGCCATGCATAAGTGTATTTGTTCTTTGATTCACCTTCTTGATTACATTGAATTATATTCCTTGTATAATACAGCACCGCTTGTTAGAAAGTGCTTTAAATTTGTAGTTTTAAACATTCTTTTAATAAGCAATGAAAAAATGTATGAACCAATAACTACCCATTTCAGAAATTTTCAACCATAAAAGGCCACTCAAGACTTCTGTCATTATAATCCATCAATATTACTCCATACTCTCAATCTCTGCAGATGTAAAATCATCTGAATTCCACATTAAAGAAATCCGTACCTAATGAAGAGGTTGCTGCCAGCAAAACAACTTCACATATCAATGTTTCATCTGCAAATTCAGTGCCTGCTTTCCTTGAAGAATTAATTGCCTATATTGCATTAAAAAATGGTAAGTTGGAAATATTACAATAAGAAATTACCTATTGCAATAGGAAATTACCAACAAGTTCATAGTCACTAGGCATCGCATACAAAGGACATACTCAGAAGTGTAGAACCCCTATCCCCCTTATAATGCACCAAATAATCAACAATCATATGGGCACTGCAATATCAGCACTCCATCTACATGGTGTGTGAGTAGAATCCACAGCCTTCTGCACCACAGGCAATTATGCTACTAACACTGCTTTCAGATTTTACAACACAGTGTGCCATTTGATAAACAAAAGACAACTAGTTGCACATATAAACATTTACACTTGTTAGAGTATGTTTTAAGTTTGTAGTTTTGAACATTTTTCAGTAAGTAATGAAACAAAATGTATGAACCAACAATGACAAAACTACCCATTTCAGAATATTTTAACCATAAAAGGCCCCTCAAACATCTGTCATTACAACCCACCATGCATTTTCTGAAGGAAATGAAGGCTAAAACTCAAATGTATGACATTTAGTTATTTAAATATTCAGTGATTTGCCAGAAAACCACACATTTTATGAGGAATAGGCCAAAACTATGAGGCAAAAATCTGGATAGTTGAGAGGTATGCATACCTCTCAACCTTACTGCAAGAAATCTGGACATGATGTGGATGAAATGACCATAAAAATAGGGATAGATTTTAAATATTACAATTTAACTTAAAGTTGCTAGAACAGGATTTGTGTTAACTTAGTTAACTTAACTTCTGAAGTCTGAAAGTCATATATTTGAGATCCTCGGCAGGTTAAACTTCAGGCAAATGATGCTTTTGAGTTCAGTCTTTGGCCATCCATAAGTTACTCTCCAAGAACAACCTGTCAGCCTCATCAAAAAATCAAAGTCATCAGTAAGTTTATATTTTTCTTTTATATAGAACATATTATTAACTTCTGCCAACCAACTTTAGTGGTCTCTTCTTTATGATACAAATCAACCTCATCATACTATACATACTGTACTAGTGACACTTATCCAGGGACCAGTGCAGCCTATCTCTAAAGGCCCTTGGCTGCCTACCTTCAATGAAATACTTTATTGCATTCTGCTTGCACAGCCCTCATGGCCATTTGAGTTGGAGACTGACATAAATTTTCAAAAGTTGAACACGTACATGTACCTACCGAACACCCTCATATTGGGCAATTTCAATTACCCTACCATTCACTGGGAAAACTACTAGAGTACAAATTCCCAGGCCCAGTGCTTCCTGGAATTCATCAACTCAAACGCCCTGGATCAGCTGGTAAACTCCCCTGCCAGAGGTGAAAACATATTGGACCTGGTCATCACCAACATGGGAGACAGGTGTTCCACACTGGAAGTCAACCAGTCACTGGTTAGATCAGACCATAAACTAATCACTCGATGTCCACACCTCCACCCACCACCACCCCCCAACTAAGGAAACCACAGTAAAAAAACTTTTCTAAAGCAAACTTCACCTTACTTAAGACAGAGGTGGTAAGTGTCACAGCCCCCACGCTAAAAGATAACGCTGCCCAAGATGCAGAAACCTTTACAAATGCACCCTATGAGCACCTACAAGGATGTATGGATCGTGCCATCTCTAGCAAAACTAAGACTCACTCCTCTAAGAGAAGGAAACCAGTTTGGTGGACCCCTGCAATAAATAGGCTATACAATAGGAGGAGGAAACAAGTTCAGAAAAAAAGCAAATCCCAAGAAGAAAAGACATCCCTGATCAGTATCAGTAAGAAACTAAGGTCCCTCATGAAATCATCCAAGGCTAACTTCAAAAGAAAAATAGCCAAAGATTCAAAAGATAACCACAAAGCCTTCTCTAGCTATGTTAAGAATCTAAGTGGCAACTCGCAGATATGCAATGAACTAGTGCAAAATAGCACAAAATATACTGAACCTACTGATATTGCCAACATCCTGGCAGATAGATTCAGTGCAAACTACACCACCCTCTCACCTCCAAAAGGGCCCACAACAATACTGGAAAAGTGTAGTGTCCCAAAAATCACAGACACACAGGTGAAAACAGCCCTGCCAAAAGCACAGCGTCAATGGGACCAGATGGTGTCCCAGGCTGCGTCTTGCACGAACTACAGAACGGACTAACCCCCCACCTAAACACGCTGTTCAACCTCAGCCTCTCCACAGGCTACGTGCCCATAGAATGGCACACAGCAATGGTTATTCCTCTCCACAATGGCGGGGCCACAACTGACTCTGGTAACTATTGCCCCATAAGCCTGACTAGCCTGGTCTGCAAGGCTATGGAGCGCATCATGGAACTCATTAACAAAGACATGGGGAACCTCCAAACACTTGACCCAACCCAGTTCGGCTTTGTTAAGGGCAGATCATGCCTACTAAACCTGGTTGACTTCTTTGAGACAGTCACCAAGGCCAAAGCAGAGGGAAAGGTGGTTCACACAGCCTACCTTGACCTCGCAAAGGCTTTTGACACCATTCCCCACTCGGGTATTACAGAAAAACTCAACAGCCTGAACATAAACCCCTACGTCACGAGATGGGTTACCAACTGGCTTACAGACAGAACTCATACGGTAAGAACAGCGGGCTCCAGGTCCAACTCTGAACCAGTCACAAGTGGTGTCCCGCAAGGCTTGGTCCTGGGACCCCTATGTTTGGCATATACTTCTCAGAAGTACAGGCAAACACAGGAGGACTATGGCTAACCAAGTTTGCCAATGACTGCACACTGAGAGCCATAATTCACTCTCCGGCTGACACGGACATCCTCCAAAAGGGCCTTACTGAGACGGACACCTGGTGTCAAAGTCATGGCCTCAAGCTAAACGCCAAAAAATGCAGAGTCATCCCATTTGGGAAAAACAAAACACCCATGAATTACCACACAAGTGGCAGCCCCCTTAATACAGAAGAGGTAATAAGAGATCTGGGGACCCAGGTAAATAGTAATCTCTCCTTTGACAATCATATTGCCAAAGTAGTTAGGAAATCCTTCTAATGATGAAAGGGTCCACATCTAGAAATAAAGAGGTTATAGTACAATGCTCTATTTGGGATGTACCCCACAAGACACTTCCAACAACTGGAAAGACCACAAAAGTACATCACCAAGGGGATTACTGGCCTCGAACATATGTCCTATGCAGCCCGACTGAAAAAACTCCGGCTGTACTCAGTGGCATATCGCTTACTCAGAGGTGATCTCTGCCTGACTTACAAAGCCATGTCCAACTCAGAATTGATGGACAAGCTCCACCTAAAGAAATCCAAGTCACTACTAGCCACGCGCTCTAGTGAGCTAAACCTCGCCACAACAATAAATAGAACATGCTGGAGGGATAGATTCCTGTCACAGAGACTCCCCATGCTTTGGAACAAAATTCAAAATTACATCAGGCAGAGCCCCTCACTAACACTCAAGACAAACCTTGACGAGTGGATGGGTAACAGAAGAAACACCCCTGGGATCACTTCATTGGCTCTGCTTGACAGAGGATCAGTTACTTAATCAATGGGGCGACGAATGCCTACACACTGGCTAGGCTTATAAATACCCTCGGGCAGATAGTCTAGTACTTGCCTATGAACATGGGTCTACTACAAGCGTTCGGGTCCAAAGTGCTCAAAAACACAATCTTAGACCCAAGGACCTGAGTGTCTTTGTATCTGGTGTAGCCTGCCACTTGCTCTCAAATTCAAATATGAGGCTGGACAAGCAGCTGCCACACTTTACCCAAGTGGATTACTTGAGTTCAAGCAAGGTAGTGCAGTAGCCATGGGAAGGGAGTGAAAAAGGGATTTTATGGTCAGGGAGGGGACTTTATGAATTAGGGAACTCAAAGAGTTTTAGGGTAAGGAGGCAAGGACTCTGGCTGGGAGATTTTGGGGTTAGAGTTACGGTTCTGACAGGGCTATTCAGCTTTATAGGGCTAAGTGTTGAGAGGGCTACGCAATAACAGGATATTGGGCAGGTGGGAGGTTGAGCAGTTGCGTTTTCAAACAAGTGGCAGCAAGGAGGTATGTCATGGGCTACCAGCAAGTGAGTGCCTGCAGCAGACCATATATACATAAATAACAAAAAAAAAAAAATATTCACAAAAATGACAACTATGTAAAACAGAAGTAGAAACTACATTAATAATCAATAACCATGCAAACGCTGGGCTAATCCTGAGGTAATAAATAAATAAACAATTAAATCATACCACCCATTTAATTTGTGGGCTCTATATCAAAACAGCAGAAATAAGGTACATAATCAATAATGTTATAAAACAACTGAATAATCACAAACAAAGAACAATAAAATCCCCCACCAGCAACAACACCCACGTTACTTATGAAAAGAGATAAGGAACTACCTCCATCACCCAAGGATAATAAAGACTCTCCATGTTAATGCTAGGAGCATAATTAAAATAAATAAAATCCAGGCTCACAAGATGCTACAAAAATCTGAGACACAGATACGACCAGGTTAATATAACTTAGACTTAAAAACCTGAAAAAGAAATGCAATGTGCACATGATTGTTCCAATAGCATGACTACTACAAATGTGTGTCTAGGGGGTGGTTGGGTTTAAGGGTAAGGTGCCAGTTTTCACTGTACAAAGTAGGATACCACAAGATGAAAGAGGCATGGAATGCTGAGTATATTGCCGATTTCATGGATTTATTACTAACCACAGACAAACCAATTAAAATGGAATGAGCATAAGCATGCCTAGGTAAAACAATACATTTATAGAATGTGGAAGTATGAATTAATGCCCAGGACAAACAACAAAACTCCAGCAGAAGACTTAATGAAAGTCCAGGATGTGGAAGAAACTTCTCTATGTTAATATGACTGCAATCTTGTTACAGATGTATAGGTTTCACAGGTTCATAGGTAGGTACTAGGCTAACGGCCCAAGGGCCTACGTAAGCCTAGCCAGCAAGGTACCATAGCTTACGCCACCCAAGAAAGTTATTTTCCTGTGCCACTGTCCAGCAGAGAGACAGAAGTGATCCCCGGAGTGTATTTCCTATTTCCCATCCACTCATCAAGATTTTTCTTGAAGAGTGCTAATGAAGAACTTTGCTTGACATAGATGGGTAGCTCGTTCCACAGTATAGGAAGTCTCTGGGACAGGAATCTATCCCTCCAGCGTGTCCTGTTTATTGTGGTGACAAGATTTAGGTCCCTAGAGCGTGTAGCTTGGAGGAATTGGGATTTCTTTAGGTGTAGCATGTCCAACAGCTCTGGGTTTGACATAGCTTTATATGTTAGGCAGAGATCATTTCGGAGTAGGCAATATGCTACTGAGTAAAGCTGGAGTTTTTAGAGGTGGTCAGTGTAGGGCATTTGTTTGAGGCCAGTAATCCTCGTTGTGAGGTACTTCTGTGGCCTTTCCAGCTGCTGCAGATGTCTTGTGAAGTACATTCCAAAAGGGGCGTTGTACTCTATAATGGGTCTAATGAGTGACGAGTAGAGGGGAACAATTACCTCTTTTTTCCTGGATGAGAACCCTTTTATGAAGAGGTGTGCCACATAGAAGGACTTCCTGACTACTGTGGCAATGTGACTATCAAAGGAGAGACTACTGTCCACCTGGGTCCCAAGGCCTCATCACGCATTCGGTGTTAAGCAGACTGCTGCCTATTGCGGTAGTTCATGGGTACAGAGTTTTTACCAAAGGGGATGACACTGCACTTTTTGGCATTGAGCTTGAGGCCATGGCTCTAACACCAGGCATCTGTCTCTGAGGCCCTTCTGTAGGATGTCCACATCATTTGGGGACTTGACTATGGCTCCTAGTTTGCAGTCATCTGCGAACTTAGTCAGCCAGAGGCCCTTCTGTGTTAGCCTGTACTTCAGAGAAGTAGATACCAAACAGGAGAGGTCCCAGGACGGAACCCTGTAGCACTCCACTTGTCACTGCCTTGATGTCAGATTTGGAGTCTGCAAATTTTACAGTGTGGGTTCCGTCAGTGAGCCAGTTGGCAAGCCATCTTGTGACATAGGGATTTATACCTAGTTTAGCATGTAACACACATCAGTAATAGGAATTCTAAAATATATGCATAACAACATTTGATAAAACAAGTACAACACTTAGGAGAGTTTTCTGAATGTTAGAACTGTCAGGCTGGCTGATTCTCTGGTCCTTATCACTGCACTACACATTATGGCACAACACCTATACTGCTATCAGTCGCCAAAACACTATTATAATAAGGAAAATAAGCCAGCAACACATACAAACCTTTGCACAGACAGCTACTAATAGTATCACACTGAACAAGCAGATGCTAGACACCACACACACATGCTTACTACTCTCTCATACAACACACAGACATGCACCTTCTCTCTCATACACACACACCTACTCTTTCATATAGTAACACATGCACTTCATCTCTCATACAAACAGAACAACTAATTAAAATTCCATACACACACACAAACACACACTTTGTCACGTACAGAAGCCCAGTTTAAACTACACATACACTTGCCTTCAGTTATTTTTAATCCGAACAGCTACACCTGTACACATGGAGTGAACCCTTATCTTAAACTACTAGCTTAACTTCCGTGCGCAACTTTAGAAAGTCTTTACATCCACGTTGGTGTGCGTGGATGCGATGCATGCATGTTCATACTTAAAGGAGAATACTCCACTACTATGGAGTGAAGTTTTTTTTTTTTTTTTGTTAATTCTTGACGCCTCCAGTCCTGGCCAACCTGCAGCTGTAAAAGTGGGAGGGGCGCTCGCTTCCCCCTCCTCGCCCTACGATTCCGGCACACTATGGTTTATTTATTTTAATTAAATTACTTTTCTTATTAAGAAAAGCAAATTAATTAAAATAAACAAAAATTGCGCCCTTTATGAGGCCAGCCTGTACGGCGCCCTAGGCGGTCGCCTTGCTCGACTATGCCTAAGGCCGGCCGTGCCACAGAGCAAAACGTTAGATTAACTATGCACACATACACTAAACTATTAAAGATGGTCTTAACAACTGTAGACCGTAAACAATTATTCAAATTTTTTTTAACTTAACCTACGGGATAGGAAAACTCAAAGGAAAATAGGCTACAAGGCCCAAGAGCAACTCTAGCTATATTACAAAATAAAATTTAAGCCTACCGGCTAACTAAATGCAACTCTGAGAATTATTTAAATTTTCTAACAACCTATGGGATAGGAAAAACTCAAAGGAAAATAGGCTACCAGGCCCAAGAGCAACTCGCTCTATATTACAAAATAAAATTTAAGCCTACTGGCTGATGAGGATTTCAGTAACTAAAGAAAATATAAACGACAAAGTATATATTAACAGGTTAATATATATTGCTCGCAAAGAAGCAAGAAAAAAAACAATTATACTGGCCCAAGCAAAGCTGAAGCCTCCGATCAGTTGCAGCGGCAAACTAGATCTGGGGGAGGTTCGTAGTGCATCATGGGATAGGGATCTGGCCTCGAGCTGGCTTTAGAACTCAAGCTTTTATAGTTGGCTGACTCGGAGAGGGATTGGCTCCGAACCCATCAGTAAGAATAAACGGCGAGATAGAACAACTTCACATATAATATTTTCTTAAAATGGCAACAATTTCAGTGTAGATGGGTTCCCCAGTGGGGACCTCTCTGCCAAAAACAAAGCTCTAAGCCAATTGCTAATTCTGTGAAGTCCCTGAGATGCTTCCCTTTGAGGTAGCAATAAAGTAATGAAGAAATCTTCACTTTGGACAACAGATTTCCCTTCTTGGGACTATTTAATCAGCAATCAGAATGAAAGTGTGTGTATGTGTTGGGGGGGAATGGAGGAGGAACAACTTTGCAAAGCTAACTTTTGTTTCCTGGGCAGGAAAACAATTCGGGTAGCCTAAAGGCTACTACGTTAGTGGGAATGATTAACACTTGCTATGACTCACTCAACAACTGGAACTTTAGCGAATTCTCCATGAGACTCTAACTGCCTAAAAAACATATTCCAAATCCCTTGCCAATATCTGTCCCTCTTGTAAAGCCAATGAGTCTCTTAAAAGAAGTCTCTTCAATATACGAATTATCATGGAAATGACAATAACATACGCAACCTTTAGACACGGGACCCTACCCAGTTTGGCTTTGCTAAGTGAAGGTCATACCTACTAAACTTGGTGAACTTCGAGAAGGTTTATCAATGCAAAGGAGGAAGGGAAAACTCAGCAAACCACCTAGATGGAACTTGGCTAACATGTTCGATACAATGCCCCACTAGAGTATAGTTAACATACTCACAGAACAGGGTATAAATCCCTCATAACTCACTGGATTGCCAGCTGTCTCACAGAGACGTCCCAAGGGTACCTCAGGACTCCGTGCTGGGACTGTTTGGCATCTACTTCTCAATAGTTAACAGCTAATGGCAAGGGCCTTTGGCTGACCAAGCTCACAGATGACTGCAAACTGGGTGCTATCACAGATTCCTCCTATGACACAAATGTCTCACAACAGGGTCTAACACAGACAAATGACTGTTTCCAAAGTCATGGATTAAAGCTCAAAGAAAAGCATTATGGTGCATTTTGGGAAATCTGTCATCCAGGCTAATTATTCCACTGATAAGATACCCCTAAGAGTTGATCCAGTAGTCGGAGACCTGGAACATATGTAGACAGAAATATGGCCTTTGACCAACATTTGGCCAAGGCAGTAAGAAAATCATTCTATGTCAGCCAACTTTTAAGTAAGGGCATGGCATCCAGATCCAAGGAAGGCAGTGTGCCACTTTATTTGGCCCTTATCGGACCTATCAAAATGCCCCCGTCGGCATGTACCTAACCAGACATATAAAGCAGTTGGAAGGCCCACAAAGGTTCCTTACCAGGAGAATCCAGAATATAAATACACTGCACTACACGGACTGCCTTAAAGCCCTATCTCTACACTGTCTCTCCTACAACTTATTGAGAGGCAATCTATGCCTGGCATATAAGGGATCCTTGGATCAAGCTCTAATGGACCTTCTGTACATCCACAAACTGAACAGCATGACAGTCAGTACATCTAAGGATCTAAATTTTGCCTGCGACATAAATAAGACATGTTTGGCAAGTCTTGCGTGTGTCTCAGTATATCCCCATGCCCTGGAACAGCCTGCCCATCGATGTAAAGCACAGTGCATCCCTAATCCTAATTAACAGTAACCTTCACCAATGGATGGGAAATCAGAAATTCAACCCAGGTCTGGCCCCCTTGTCCTGATGGACAGAAGCAGGCAGTAATGCCCAAACTAACATACTCTACCACATAACCCCTGGAAACTTCCTAACATACCCCACTTCTCCTAATAAACTCTTACGATGTGTAGGGGCACAATTGGGTTGGGTTGCACAGCTAGGCTTAGAAAGGCCTGGGTAGTCGTTAGCCTAGTATACACCTATGACTCTATAACTGAAGGGATGTGCATTAAAGTTTAGGACAACCTAAAGTCCCTTTATGCTGCATGTATAACCCCCCAATCTTACTATTTTTTAAATTATTTTACATTATATCTGAACAAATAACCTTTACAAATCTGTTACTTTACACTGTACTTGTATAAAGGACAACCCATAACAAATGTTTATATTTGCTCTATTTTACTGATTGTATGTATTTATGCTTTGCTTTCAGGTAATACACTGTAGCTTTCCTTCCAAGGTCTGCTCAGAACACTGGTTATTACCAGGTCAGACATTTCCACTAAACAAATGTCAATAAAATAGAAAGCAAATAATCATATCTACCACCTGCATCATTAGTGCTAGGAGTAACAATATGTTCAACAAACCAAACAGTACTTGGGAATGGAGATTATGAACACATTGTAAAATTCCTGACAGAAAGCCCTTATGCAAGTGCTCCTAATTACTAATGGACTCTAGTTGGTAATAGACTCTTCTCATAAGAGGGTGCACAAAGTGACTATCAGAATATGAATATTGCCAAGATAACAAGAAAGATATCACATATAGTATATGAAACATGCATGCCATCAGAACCAAAAACAAAAAAAATGCTTTGTTTAAACATTTCATCTGTTCATCCAAATTACAAAAGGTTATCTTTCTTCATACTAGGCCAGGCTGCTAGTGAAATATGAGACGGTGACTTTGAGATCAAGTTAGAAATTACACAACTGCCATTTAAAGACAGTTCTTCTCCAGGATTAAGTGAATGTGCAAATATTAAATGAATTGTGAAGCAAAGATCTTAAAATTGTGATTTTTTTATGATTCGTTGCACATGATTTTCTGATCTCACCTTATTTAAACCAAACAGAAGGCTGCTGTATCACCCTGATGAAAATATTTTCATAATAAAAGACAAAAGCACAACAAAATGTACTTTCAATGACCATTTGTGATTATTTTACTCTGCTGTTTTTGCTGATATCAGACAATGCTACTGACCTGCATTACAAAAGAAGGCATACACATGTCAATTCAAAGATAAAAAATTAGTCTTAACCTACTCTTCAGGGATACCTTTCTGAAGCTATCACGCAGAGGTAAGGGTCATGATCAGTGAGGCCTTCAATGGATTCACCCTTAAATTATGTATGCAATGATCTAAAAAGAACTTCCGAGTTAAAAAAAAGATACGATGAACAGTGCTACTTTAAATACTCTGATAATGGGCATCTTCTTTCAGTAATTCTTACCCATTCTCTTTTTCTAGAAAGCTCCAAAAAGTCTCCCACTGATTGCTGCAGAGTAGTGACAGAGGGTAGTTGTTGACTAGATTGATGCATTAAGCATCATGCTTACTTTCTGAGCCAGCCTTTGCCCAAAAATAATACTATCATTGTTCAACGCAACAGAATACTGAAGAAAAAAGGGAACAGAAACCTCAGTAATCAGACAGCAGCCAAATTCTGACAAGGTGCTGCAAGTGGTGGAAGAGAATTTAAGAGGGAAGGTTACACCTATCTTTTAAAAATGCTTCAATATAAAATACAATGAACAGTCAACAGAGGTATACATACCTCAGATGACTGGTCTGAAGATGAAGCTTACCAGCAGCTTCTAGAGGAATGGAAAACCTTATTACTGTTACCGATTAAATATTCCTGAAAGAAAATAGTGTCACATTCACTACCACCTTGACAAGCATTTACTTAACAGTGGTGTAACAGTTTTTGTTGCCTTGCTTGTATACTATAGGCGGTACAAACTATACAAAAATCAGGTGCGCACACAAAAACTTACCAACTGGCTGTTCATCATTTCCATGCGCCACTGGTGACGGCTGATCCACATCCATAGGAGATTCTTCCCGACGTGCTGCACCTTCAGGTTGGTTAGTATCCGACTGAACACAGAGCAAAAAAGGAACATGCAGTTTAGTGCTAACAGAAGAGAACATGCTAACTTATGTTTTGCTGACAGAAGATTTATTCTACATCACTCATTAAAAAAATCTTGACAAATACAAGCATCCTTATTTGAGGCAGTGCTCTCTGTAAGTAAAAAAACAACTAATCACTCTTAAAATATGTCCTCACTATACTGAATGATTACTGGGAATTCCCTCTGCAATGGGCAATTACTGGGACTTTCTCTTTTAATACCATCAACCTGGCACACAGCATATCTGGATATCAATTAGCAGACTGAGATACAAAGCTCCTTCTCTTAGTTTTCCAGTTTAACCCTACTCACTGAGTGAGCTCAACCTAAAAGAATAAAGACTAACCTCCATCTAATAGAGCTGCATGGCAAGGCATTCTAAACACTTGAGAACAGTGATAGGATAAAAAGCAGACAACACAGAGGATCTCCTTACATATCAATTAGTATAACTGTGCATTATGCTGCATCTGACTTTAAAGGCCCTCTCAAGTGTATAACTGCTGGGAAAACTTCCAAGAATAATTTTTCAACCTCCCAGGTAGGCTGAAGCCAGAGGAAGGCAAAAAAATCAAGTGCTCAGAATGCGGACTAATGAGGTCCTGAGTTGTAAACTTTACATATCTATTTACATTTTTTAAAAGAGTCTCCATCTGGCAAGTCTCATTTTAGTGAATCTCAATGTGGATGATAAAAATACACAAACATATAAGAGAGTAAATAGCAAAATACAGTACAAATCAAAACAGTAAGCAATTACATGACGCAATAAACAGTACTATTTGGATCATTAGGAGCACTGTAAAAGTATACACAATTACAAAATATTCAAAAACTCAGTATGCTACTAGTATTACTAGTAATTATATGACAGAGTAAGACACAAAGTAGAAAAAGAAAGAAGGCAAGCAAGCCATTTGATTCGTTCACAAAGAATGAAGAAGCAGCTGCAACTCAGCTAAACATCATCAGGTTCAGCATATGAATTATTACATAGTCACACTGGATATCATGGATTCCTGGTACATTGGGATAAGTAACAATGTTTAGTAAAAGTATGAACTGATAATCAAACAATCAAATGTCCACAATGAAGTGTCCACAATCCCTGCTGCAATGGTTATTTTACAATGTGGCAAATCTACTGGTGATGAAAAACAATGCAATTAGTAAACCACATGGATATAATATGGGCACAGTCACAACAAGCCTCTCTCTACCTAGAGCAAACATCATACATATGTTTGACTTGTCTTGAATTCCAGCATTTCTCAAAGAAAAACCTCAGTCTGATGGTTTTAATGAAAGTTCCAAGACCACTTTTGAGAAAAAGTGTGAATTAGTCCTAAGGGATACGCGATCCTAAAAAAGGGTTCTTTGTGAAAAGAAAGGTTTACATCTCAGAGCTTTTATCAATGGAGATGCTGGCCACCAAGAAAACAGTCTTCCAAAAGAAAAATTTCAGCATTACAAAAACACCAAGTGAAAAGGAAAAAGGGCAAGCACGTCAGCCCTGAATTTCATGTCCCAAGAAAATGTCCCTCAATGGGTGTTGGTGACTTCTGACATAACTCCTTTAAGGAGCTGCTTAATTAAGTGGTGCTGGGCTACAGTTATATTCTTCATAAGGTCATGGTAACAGGGATATACACACTGACTAAAGAATAACTAGAATACATTCAAACAAGTGCCTCAAAACATCAGGATCACCTACAAACCAACAGAGTTAGATGGTATAGGATACCTTTGCATTCAGAGAACCTTTTCCACTCAGAATATGTATAAAATGTGACAGTATTAAGATCCAGCACACGGACTGGATCTAATGTAGGATACATGACAACAAAATAAATTCACTTGCCATTCCAACTGTGGTGGCTTCCCTAAGCTGTACTGAGATAGTTTAATATTGCCACTGACATGATAGCGTGAGGCCACAAGATGTGAAAATGAGTTCTGTTTTTTCTCTCCCTTTCTCTGAATAAACATTGCTAGGAGACATGGAATCAAAGAGTGGAAAGATGTATAAAAATCATCCCTACTACTAAAGGGAGAATGTGTTTACTACCAACTCTCCTTGCTTTACAGAATCAAGCAGAAAAGGGTAATAATTCTATTTTTCATTGTGATGAATACATCAGTCTAGAGGGCGCTCCACTCCTGGAAGACACTGAAAAGGAAAGACTCCTTTATCCTCAGCTGCAATAAAGAAAAACATGAATAATGAAGTCTGTCAGAACACCTTCGTCTGTACATAAAAATCTGCAAGACAAACGCTCTTATCTATGGACAATGATGGACTATACCTCAACTGCAGAGGAGTTACCACTGTATACCCTAACTTGTTCATGTACCACACCAATTACATACTTAATCAACCTGAAAAAAAAACTGCCAAGAGAATAGCAAACTATAAGACAAACTGCATGAGCATAAACACTTCACTTCAAAATAACTACTGCAATGACTAGAAAAACAGTACACGGAATAAAACCGGAAGAAGTGCATCTAGAAGGAAAAAGAAAAAAGGGGAGGGCAGAGGGAGGGAACAAATACTGCAACAGTGAAGGGAAGAACATCTACTATTATGGTAAGATTTTAAACAACTATACCATGTCCTTCCATACCACTGTTGCTATATTCATTACACTAGGAAGAGCACAAAAGCTCATTAGGAAACTTGGGAGGAGGAAAATCAAGTACAGCCCTCAAGAAAGCCATGTAGGAAAGCCCTGGGAAATCTGGATCTAGCCCTGGAAGCCATATCCAACTTACAGTGTTTGGTAAAAGTAGGCACAGAAGTCCAAGTAGCTGCCTCAAGGATGGAACTGGTATACAATCCTTTGAAAAATGCAACAGAAGAAGCCACAGACCTTGTATAATGAGCCTAAACAGAAGAAAGGCATGTCTCATGAACAGAGTAACAAAAGGAAATAGCTTTAGTGATCCAGGACAAAATAATTTGTTTAGAAACAGCCAAACTTAAAGACTTAGGATGAAAAGAAACCCAAAGTTGCTCAGATTTTCAAAAGGCTTTAGTTTTATCCAAATAATATCTGGGTTGTCTATGAAAATCCACGGTGTGAAGCACCTTCTCAATAGTAGAATGCAGAGAAGAGAAAAAAGTGGGCAAATGAATAGACAACTCATTAACCACCTTGGGCATAAAAGGATTAACATGAAGAGACAACATGTCCCTATGAAAAACTAAAAAAGGAGGTACAGCCACAAGGGCCTGAAGCTCAGACACCCTTCTACCTGAAGTAAGGGCCAAAAGAACAGTCTTCCAATTACAATGCTATAAGGAAGCTGAAGCTGTAGGCTCAAAAGAAACTGTGAATTTTTCAACAACAAAATTAAGGTTCCAGGAAGGAGGAATGGGCTTTCCTAGGAGGCCTAATATGAAGGAAGCCTTTAAAGAATTGTTTGACCTCAAAGAGTCAAAAGCATACAAGGAGAAATAGCTGAAAAGTGGGCTTTAACTGAAGAGTACACCAACCCAGCATTAAGCAATTAAAGGACAGAACCAAAGGAACTTCCACAGAAAGTGGAGCCAGGTTACAAGCAAGACACCAATTAGAAAATCTCTTCCATTTGGATAAGATTTCCTGGCCTCCTGCAGAACTCGAAGCATTTCCTCAGAAAAAAAAAAATGCCTAAAAGGTATCAAAACCCTATCACCCAGTGTCAGTTGAAGAATGGACAAGTGGGGAAAGATGAGAGAGGCCCCCTGTCTTTTGTGAGTAGGTCCACCTTGTGATGCAACTTGTGGTGATTGCCCTTGGCTAAGTGCAGAAGAGGGAAACAATGCTGTCTGGGTCAAAAGGAAGTCACCAACAAGATTTTGGGAGAGTCTTGTTCTATCTTGAACAGGACCCTCGGTATGAAAGGAAGGGGATGGAAAGCATAAAGAAATATCCCCCTCCAGGGGAAAGAAAAGGCATCCATCTTCTAAGCCAGAGGACATGGGACTCTGGTGCAAAAGAGACGAAGTTGTCAGTTTAGATGGGAGGCAAAAAGATCTACCTGAAGTACTCCACCTCCACGGGTGGACAATGTCTTGAAACATTTCTGAGTCTGTGTTATGGACCTGCTCAAAGAGTCTGCCACAATGCTTTGTTCTGAAGGAATATAAACAGCCTGAAGAGTTACCAGATACTGGATAACCAGATCCCAAACCTGAAGAGCTAGTCTGCACAAGAAGTAAGACAATATCCCCTATTGCTTCTTGATGTACCACATCACTGTGGTATTGTCAGTAAAGGTTTTGAAGGGCCCTGGAAGGAATAAAGAATGGAAGGCCTGAAGAACTAGAAAAATAAATAATCTTTTTGATGTTGATATGGTCCTTCTTACAAAGGAGGCAAAGGCCCTGAACTTTTAGGGGCCGAAAAAAGCTCCCTACCCCATGCCTGAGGCATCCGAAAAGAGTTTCTGAGAAGGAAGTAGAGGATGAAAAGGAAGCCCACCACTGAAGCTCTAGCTTGAGGCATGGAAGCAGAGGTATTGGAAAGTCCAAAGGATGAAAATGCAAGACTAACTTTAAGAACCACTGTAGCTTTCCTGTGTGAAGCCTGGCTAAAGGAAGCACAGGAATAATGGAAGCCATGTACTTCAGTGCCCTTAGAAACTCTGCATGTAACAGACCAGAGAAAGCAGGGAATGAAAAAATGCAACCAGAGTTAAAAGCCTTGGGAGGTGGCAGGGATGCCAGCATAGGAATGATCTATAGCCTGCACCCAAGAAACACATGATCCTAAGGAGAAGTCAGGAAGGATTTTTGAAAATTCACTGAAAACCTTAGTGTCTACAAGAGGCAAACAGCATAGTGAAGATGCTGAAGCAAAGTCTCTGGAGAGGAAGCCTGAATGAGTAGGTCATCCAGATAAGAAAAATCTGTATTCCACTCATCCTGCAAAAAGCATTCACAGGAGCAAAGCATCTGGGGCAGTAGAGAGGCCAAAGGGCAAAACACAGAACTGAAAATACAAGGAAAAACAGAGAACTGCAAACATTACATGAAATCGGGATGAAGAATATGGAGATGGGCATTCATGAGATCCAGAGAGAAATCAAGATTTGAAGTGAAAGTATTTGAGAAGACTATGTCCAGACAGTGTACCAAAGCCTTTAGGTTGCTAAGGGTACGCCGTACATCAGATGTATGCTCCCGGTGTAAAGTGTAGGGCATAAAGGTAATGCTCAGATGCGACATCCTCAGAACAGAAAGCCTCAGTAGGAATGCCAGTTCAAGGACTAGAGAGGCACCAAGCACATCCAGAAGGGAAAAGAACCATAGGGAGGAGGAGGGAGGGAGTGAATATTGCAACAGTGAAGAGAAGGACATCTACTGTTATGGTAAGATTTTACACAACTGTACTATGTCCTTCAATTTCACTGCTGCACTATTCTTTACAATAGGTAGACTGCAAAAGCTCATGAAGAAGAGAGGGAAGAGGAAGGACCAACAGAGCCCTCTAGTAAACCATGAAGGATGGCCCTAGTAAAACCAGCTCTAGCCCTCGATATCACATTAAACTTCTAGCGCTTGGTAAAACTATGCACAGAAGTCCAGGTAGATGCCTGTCCAGGCAATCTAAACCCTTGAAAAAAGCACCAGAAGCAGCCACAGCGCTAGAAGAATGAGTCTTAAACAAAGAAGGAAGGCTCTTTGGATGAAAAGAATAAAGAAAAGAAATGGCTTTAGATAGCCACTAAGAAACAGTTTGCTTGGAAATAGCCAATCCCAAATAATCTAGGATGAAAGGAAACCAAAAGCTGATCAGATTTGCAAAAACCTTTAGTTTATGTAATAAAATCCGAGTTGTATATGCACATCCAAATTGCAAAACCTTATACTAGCAGATTGCAGAGAAGGGGAAACAGGGGGCAAATGAATACGCTGATTAAGACACAACTCATTCACTCCCTTGGGCATAAAAGAAGGATCAGTACGAAGGAACACCTTGACCTTATGGAAAACTAAAAATGGGGGAAGAGCCATAAGGGCTTGAAGCTCGGACACCCATCTAGCAGAACAGCCAAAAAAAAAAAAAAAGTCTTTCAAGATCAAAAGGAGCCCAAGTCAATTTCTCCAAAAAAAACATACAGATCCAAGGAAGGAGGGGGACAGGATTCCTGGGAGGTCTAATAATAAGGATACCTTTAAGAAATTGACTCATATCTAGAGGCTAAAGGGGGTGCTACAGGCAGACAAGCAGAAATAGCTGATAAGTAGATCTTAACAGAAGAATATGCCAACTCTGCAACGAGCAATTCAAACATATGAGAGATAACCAAAGGAATATCCTCAGAAAGTGGATCCAGGTTACGAGAAAGGCACAAAACAGAACACCTCTTCCATTCTGATAAGTAGGATTTCCTAGAAGTGGGTTTCCTGGCCTCTTGCAGGACCCTGAGTACGTCCTCCGAAAAAAGGTATCTATATGGAATTAAAACCCTATCACACACAGTTGTCAGTTAAAGTGTGGACAGGTGGGGATAGATGAGAGATCCCTTTGTCTTGTGTGACTAGGTCCACCCTATGAGGTAACTTGTGATGATTGCCCTTGGCTAAATGCAGACTAAGAGGGAACTAATATTGTCTGGGCCAAAAAGGAGTCACTAGCAAGATCCTGTTTTATCCTGAACATGACTTCTAGAATGAGAGGAAGGGGAGGGAAGGCATAAAGAAAACATCCCCTTCCAGGAAAAAAAAAGAGGGCATCTAACCTTCCAGAACAGAGGACATGGGACTGTGGCACAAAAAAAAAAGAAAGTTGTATGTTCAGAAGGGAGGAAAATAGATCTACTTGGGGAGTACCCCAACTGGTGGACAATGTCCAAAAACAATTCCCTGTGAAGCATCCACTTGTGGGATTGTGATATGGAGATGCTCAGAGAGTCTGCCACAATGTTCTCACCTGAAGTATCGCTTGAGATTGGACAGCTAGCATCCACACCTGCACAGGAGATAAGATCTTGCCCCCCCCCCCACTTGCTGGCATAGAATATAACTGTGGTATTGTCTCTCAGTGCCTTGAGGGGGCCCAGGAATGAAGACAGGAATAAATGCTTGAACAGCCAATAGAAGAGCTCTCATTTCTTTGGCTCTGCTATGGTCTTTCTATTGCTGAAGTGACCAGGGCCCTGCACTTTTACAAAGCTGAAGGAAGTCCCCCCCACCCCACATCTATAGTGTCTGTGAACAGCTCCTGAGAGGGGAGTGGAGGTTGAAAAGGAAGCCCTGGATTGAGTGACAACTGCCAAATCCACCATTGAATTTCCAGATTAAGGCATGGAAGAAGAGGGACTATGATATCTAGAGGATAAGTGTGCTGAAACCAAACTGACTTTAAAAACCACTGAAGCTTTCTCATGTGAAGTTTGACTAGAGGGAGTATAGGTATGGTAGAGGCCATGAAACCAGAGCTCTTAGAAATTCCCTGGCTGTAACGGAGACCAGAGGAAGAAGGGACTGAAAGAAGGCAATGAGAGTGAAGATCTTGGGAGGATGCAAAAATGCAGCATTGGAACAGTCAGGATCCTGCATCCCAGAAACACAAGATCCTGTGAAGGAGCCAGGAAGGACGTTTGGAAATGTATAGTGAACCCCATGTTTTGCAGGAGCGAAATGACAAATTGAAGATGTTGCTGTAGAATCTTTGGAGAGAATGCCTGAGAAAGTAGGTCATCTAATTAGGGAAAAACATGTAACTCCCTTAGTCTGCAAAATGCAATCACAGGAGCAAGGCATATGGTCAATACCTTTGGGGCAGCAGAGAGGCCAAAGCTGAGAACTAAAAATGCCAGTAAGCAACAGAGAAATGTAAACATTTCCTGAAAAGGGGATGAATAGGGATATGAAGATAAGTATCCTTGAGGTCCAGAAAAAACTAGAAAAGCCTGAAGAAGCAGCACAGGAAAGGTCGGAAAGAACAAATCCAAAAGAAGGGACCTTCAGAAAGGTGTTTAGGTGAGAGATATCTGTAATGGGTCTCCAAGTGTCCTCTTTCCTGGGGACCAAGAACATTCTGGAATAAAACCCTTTTCCCCTTTTGAGAAACAGGAACTTCCTGAATAATTCCCTCAGTCAAGAGACCCTGAAGCACTTCTGAAAAAAGGCTAATTGTTCCTGAGGGGGCTGATGAATACCCATGATAGGGGGAAGAGATTTCCAAACCATGTAATACCCTTGGGAAATGATGGAAGGAAGCCAGGAATCTTGAGTAATCTTTAACCAGACAGGAAAAAGGAAGGTGGCTGAGAAGTACAGGATAGTCAGACAGCACCTGGTTTGTCAGAAAAAGGAGATTTTTGAGCTACATCACTCTGGGCAACCTTAGCAGGAGGAGCCCTTCTACCACGCTTCATACCTCTGGGGGGAGGACGTAACTATCTATGAACAAAGGCCAGCTTCTTAGGGTAATTCCTTTGGAACTTAGGTACAGGAGAAACAATGATATGTTTTAGATCTTGTAAAGCCTTACCCTTTTCCTGTAGGGATTTAAAATCAAGAGCACCAAACAAATGTTTGTTATCCAGAGGAGCAGCCATCAACTTAGTCTTAATATCAGGTAAAGGCCAAAGCCAGGAATACCTCCTCAGCACAGAGCCTAAAGAAACAGTCCTAATGCGGTATCTGCTGCATTATAACTGCATTTAACAGAGTGGCAAGTCACCTGAAAAGAAGTCCCTAACAAGCAGAGAGCAGAAGTCTTCCCCTCAGAGTCAGGTCGTCAGAAATAGCCTGACAAGCCTGAGACAGAAGAGCCAAAATACATCTAGTCTTATGGGTCTAATAGCTGAAATCCCTAAAAGCAAGGGTAGCTGAGATATAAACCTTCTTACACAGTTTCCCTACTTCTACTGTCTATCAAAAGGAAGCAGCTTTGCAGAAGACAGTAACTCTGATGGCTCATTAGATGGCACTGACACCACAGAAGGGTCAGCTGATGGGCACTTATAAATGAACTTGAAATCATCAGGCACTTTTATAAAACCTATCAGGTTTTTTGGGAGCAGGGGGACTGAGAATCAGGAGCCTGATGATGCAGTAGAAAAGGCATCCAACAAGGCAGCCAGGACAGGAGGAACAGCAGATGGTCTAGGAGAATCATCTGCAAAAGTATGCAGTACCTCTTCTGAACCTCGGACACCTGGGCACAATTCAATTTGAAAAATTCCATTCTGGAAATTGTGCCCGCAAAATAAATCTCCTCAAAAGGAGAGTATAAAACTAGTGGATGACTCTTCCTCAGAACCATAGTTTAAGGGAGAAGGAATCTGGGAAGAGTAGGCAAGGGATTCCTCCTCTTCATATGAATCTTGTTGCCTAGACCTCTTAAGAGGAGTACATCAAGGAGGGTCTAGAACAGAAACTCCTTAAGGAGGCTTCAGACCCATAAGGGCACTAAAGAAACACTAAGTGAAATCCTGCCACTCACTCTGAGGATCCTTAGGAGCAGGAGAAACATGTTTAATTTCTTGTTTCTTTTATAAGGTGACGTCAGCCTTGTAAAACTTGAGGCTCAGACTCCGCACAGCACCCTATAATTGTAGCTGGTACCTCCTCCCTAAACAAAATATGAGGCATACCCATAGGCCTCTTGGTACTAATCAGCCATGGTTCCCCCTGAACATCCAAAGCAGACGTCTGCAAAACCTCCAGGGACGTGTGTAAAGCTGGATTCATGCTGGCCTCTGTAGCAGTCACGGCAGAGGAATCCAACCAAGGAGCCAGGCAATATTCCGCACTTTCACCAGCCTTGAGGGACACACATCTGGCAGAGACGGCACAGCTGAAGAATCAGACTTAGCTTTCTTAGCCGCCTTCTTTGCAGATGGCTGACCCTCACAGCAGGAAATTGTCCATAGTGTATTTTGCCAAAAGCGTAAGATGTTGATTTTCCAAATATAAGGCCAAGGAGGAAAGCCGACTACACAGAGTCTTGGAACAAAAGTCTGACAAATAGAACAATATGTATGGTCATGGGAAGCACCTAGACAAAATAAACACTGCTCAAGGCAGTCTTTATGGGGAATCTGTCTCCCACACTGGTATCTACCCTTTCTGGATGACATGAACCCCAAAGGAAAAAAGATAAAATCCCAGCACAGCACTTATCTGAAAAAGGCTTGGTGAACCAGCAAACGAAGCAAGCACTCAGACTGGCGATCAAAGACTGTGCTCAGACTGGTGGTAAAGTTGTTCAGTGGATGGTACATCTGGACGTCACCTTTATGCCCTATGCGGTACACTGGCAGCACGCGTGACATACAGCGTACCCTAAGCAACCTAAATGCTTTGGTATACTGGCCGGATGTTGGGCCGCCCTTTGCAGAGGATCCCTATTCCCTATCGTAAGGAGTACTGCAACAGTAAATGGAAAGACATCTTAAAACTGCTCAACTCCCAAAATAAACAAGACCATACAAGATAACTCCAGTGAAAACTTGTGTCTACCTACTCAAAGACTAACCTTAAAGATGGCAACAATAGTACTCTGACCTGCAATAAATGAATGCACAGGTTGGGAATACTTACAGTTAGAAATCAATCCCTCCAGTGATTCCTGCTTATTTGCTGCTGCAGATTTAAATCCCTAATAGAGTTGTTTGTAGAGCAGCTGCTTTTGTGGAAGTAAAAAAAAAAACAAACAAAAAAAAAACAAACAAACAAACAAAAAAAAAAAAACAGGAGGTCAAATAAGATTAGCTTCCATGGCCTAAAAACTGGGACATAGGTAGCCATGAGGTACCTGGGTATGTTAAGAGTATGAGCTGGCCTAAAAACTGGGACATAGGTAGCCATGAGGTACCTGGGTATGTTAAGAGTATGAGCTGGCATACTAATTTATCAGGACAGCTGAAAATATTTCCATTATGTCATGCTTACCTAGATTACACCTTTAATCTAAGAATAATCTAAGGTAAGAATCTGAAGGAGGCGGGCCCTCAGTGGGCTGCAGTAAATTAGAAGTCGTAGAAATACACCTGATCTAGTCAGCCCTGCTACAATAATGGCCTGCTCCCAATGGCCATCTCCAGCTGCCTCCATAAGGGTATATGTACTCTCCAACCCTACCTGATGCCATGAACTTTTCTTTGCTATATTCAATAACTGTTAAAGAATGGCACATTTGCAAACATTTGGGAGACATGGAGTTAATCTAGCTAGAGACTATCTGAGTGACTGTTTAGGATTTTAGATTCAAGAGTTGAACATTAAGGGGAATCATCAGTGTGTATTACGTACTGTGAAGGCTGCTGCACAAGACTTTAGACTGAGCTTCCAGCTCTCTTGGGTGCTTAGGCAAAAACAAAACTGTGGGAGGTACCTTGTAATGGCTCTTATCTCACATAAATTACATGTACAGGTGCTGGATCTCACACAGCCATCTGGATTTGAATATATACTGTGTATTTTAGAAAGATTATCACCAATTCTCTCTCAATAGATCTTTAGTTTAGAATCTCAGATTGTGTGATGTTGTTGTTCTTTCGACTTTTCCCGGTAAGGGGTTGCCACAGCTGAACTCTGGTCCGCTAATTATTGGCAGTAGATTTTTATGAAACGCCGAGGTGCCAGCTCGACACCCAACCTTCAACGAAGGCACGCCCATTTACGCACGCATGTCTTTCGAACGCTACCCAACCGTGAAGAGGACATGCAGACTCCACACAGAAGGCTGTCCCAAGCCCAGCCGAGAATCGAACAGGAGAACCTCTTGCTGTGAGGTAACAACGCTACCACCGTACCACCGCGGCATCCGATTGTGTGATAAAGAACAGAATTACATAAGGAATGAAAAAATATTGTCAAAAGAGAGGTACTATGATCCGCTTTACAAGCCAATAATGTAGATGTAGGAAATCTTCCCTCAAGCACCATGTAACAAAGAATTTTACTACATGTGCATATTGTCATTTAAAAAAAAAAACATGGCCCATATTACATTCTGCAATGTATGTGATGCATTTTATAAACATTACAGAAGATAAAGCTCATGTGCACAAGTTAGAATTTGCTGTTTTGCAAACAGTACTAGATAATGTTAGAAAAAAGATGCAACTAAAACAGAAGAGAATTTAAATGGATAAATATTAAAAGCAGATAAGGAACCTGGTTGCAAAGGGGTTAATACCCTAAAAGCTATTCTAAAGCTGAGAACTTTATGAACATGTGCTATATTCATACGACTAAGACTAGACAGACAAGATATCTACATGAATTTTACTTTTTAGAAACACCTGAAGCATTACTGTGAGATCTTGTGTGTATGTTTTTATTATTGCAGTAACGTGATTTCCTGTACTGTCTTCAAGAAGTTTATTGAAACTGCATTTATACTATTTAGTGTGCATGCTTGCAGGGCTGCTGTCTTTAGCTGCACCACAATAGCCCTAATCCTAAGGGCCTCAAAGACTGACACTTTAGCTTGTCTGTATCATTGTAGGAAATATTTTGGAAGTGACTGGGTCTACTTTCTGAAAGAGTCCCTCAAACACTTCCCTCAAGTTACCCAATTTTCTCATTACCTCTTCTCACATAACATGTTTTACCAGATGTACTGATGTCTTTTAAGTTAAAAGTGTCATGCTCCCACCATGTGTGAGAAGGCAAAGAATGGGATTTCATGGGTGAAAAATGAATAGACAAATGCAAGAACTTTCAACATCTTTTCCAACCCAAGTTTTGATAACAGATGCACTGGATACAAGTTGTGAACGACGTGTGTACGTATAGCTAGACTACCAAAGGGAAGCAAATATGAACAAGCTGGATGACTCAGAGGCAGTAATCTTTTGCTGATGTAATCTTGCACACAGGTATAACAAATGGTGACAGAGGAGTTATCCATCAAGACTTGAGAACCACATGAGCTACGCGATTCTTAAGGCAGTCATAGAAAACCATTAAATGTGTGTATGCATGCATACATACATAGTCGCATCAGTCATGCCAAATACAAGACTTTGGGATCTACTCTTACATTTAAGCAATGGAATGACAGCAACCCATCTGATGAGGAGGACAAGAACTACTGCCCATGTTCCTTTTTGTCCTTATGTCTGCTGGCCACCAAGACTCCATCGACTGAGCTTCAATCCATTTGATACCTCATGGAGTCTGCAGAGGTGCGTGCCATCATCCAGGCAGCCATGAGGGCTGCTTGTGCCACCCATTATATCCCCACTATGTTTCTAATGGTCTTAATCTCCATCACCTTAACAGGGGGATGTATGATCTGTATTACCACCATACTTCTCAACTATACAGAATCCCTCAATTTCCAGTTTTGGGATACAAAACAGGGTGCCATAAATTCCAAAGGGGCCCCTTCAAATTCCAATTTCTTTTATTTACATTTTTAGCTGACATCAACATCGTGAGACGCCTGCCTGCTTTGTGACTCAGGAACCGGGATGACACTACTACAAAGAAGAATGTTGTCAGAATGTCGGTGCATTATTTTAGTGTCCTGTGATTTTCTTAAAGACAACCATCTTAAACAGGTAAAAAGACAATTGTGGTCATCTCCGTTCAGACATGAAGTCTCCCTAATGATGAGCACTACTAACCACAGTCAGAATTAGCTAGTTGTCTTTACATACTTTAAAACCTTGTCTGACAACTTTGTTACTAATATTCTAAACAACAAGAAACTATATTAACTTGCAACATTTACTGTACATACTGTTGATAATCAATATCTTATTGTATTAAAGCCAAAAGCCTGTAATGCTGTTTACTATTGCTGCAACTTTGTATCTCTATTTATCATGTACATGATGTGGAGCTTTTCTCCCTGGGCATCTGCTGCAAAAGGACCTGCGTCCAGTCGGAATTTTCCGGTAAACAAATGTAAATAAATAAATAATTAAATAATGTGGGACTGATGCTTGAGCATATTTTTATCAGACAGCAGAGCTCCTAAAGTTGAATGACAATGGAAAACCTATTACTATAACCTCTGGAAGTCAGAGTTGTTCCATTGGTGGCTTTTAATTTCATAGTTCTAAAGTTAGAATTTAGAATAACTATTTCTAAAACGGTTTAGCATTCTTCGACAGTTTCTCTTTTAAGGTTAGACTGCTAATATAAATAGCAGCAAGTCTTCTGGTACAGTAGTACAATAAACTACACTTTTTTAACAAAGCATGACCATGGTACTGTAGTAATACTGTCTCTTTGAAAAATAAGGCTGCCTGTTACAGTCGGGACTCGAGTTGGGGGAAAAAAAATGGAAGTTGTTTACAGCCGCAGCCTGCACGCGACTTGCAGCAGGCAACAGCAGCCAACTAAAAGGGATGTTGCATTGAGTCAGACTCATAGGAGGTTACTCTGCTAATGGCGCTGGGGCCCTTACAAGCCTAGCCAAGAGTTTGTCCCAAAAATAAACCTCAATCAGCACCTGTTGTCCATGTCAATGAGGGACACAGGTGGAATCCCTGGGACAAATTTGTGGTTTCTCATCCAATCATCAAGGTTGCGCTTGAAGAGTGTCAGTGAGGTGCTCTGTTTGACATGTATTGGAAGTCTATTCCAGAGACGGGGCAGCCTCTGGGAGACAAACCTGACTCTCCAACAGGTTTTGTTAATGTCACATATTAGGTTCAGGCCTTTTGAAATGGTAGTGGATGAGGAGTTAGACTTACGGATATGGAGCATCTCTAGTAGGCAGGGCCCAAGACTGCCTTGTACAGATCACTCCTGGGAAATCTGTACGACAACATAGTAGAGTGGCAGTGATTTGAGCCTGTCTGCATAGGACAGGTGTTGGAGGCCATGGATTCTCTTTGTGAGGTATTTCAGTGGCCTTTCCAGTTGGTGCAGATGTTTGGAGAGGTACATCCCAAATGGGATGTTATACACAAATATTGGTCTAATGAGGGAGGAGTACAGAGAGGCAATAAACCTCCTTTTTTCTGGATGCAATCCCTTTACTTATGAGATGAACCAAGTGAAAGGCTTTTCTGACCACTGCCGCTACATGATGGTTGAATGTGAGGTTATCAACCGGGGTTGCCCAGATCTTTCAACACAGGTTGTGTGCTTAGGGGGTTGCCATTGATGTAATCAGTAGGGGGTCACGTTTTTGCCAAATGGTATGATGATACATGTTTTTGCATTTAGCTCAAGGCCATGACTTTGGCACCAGTCATTAGTTGCTGCGAGACCCTCTTGTAGTATGTTAACATAGTTTGGGGAGTCAATGACAGCACCCAGCTTAGTCGCCAGCAACTTGGTCAGCCACAGGACTTTTGCCTTTGCCTGCACCTCCGAGAAATAGTGACAGATCTGCTATCGGAGGTGGAGGAGCCTATTTTGACTTTGAGGGTCCACTAGAATGACTCAATCAGGGGGATTCAGGAAGAAAACAGCAGCTGCAGCTAGCAAAGTGCAGAGTCACAGTGACTGTCCAGTCTTGACACCACACACACCTTTCCTGGCCTGCCCATGTCTGCTATCAACAAGGTAAGTAAGAAAGAGCGAGTCATACTTGCCACAATATGAAGGTGTCTAAAAGGCTGACTGACCACACACTATAGTTGTCAACAACGGTAGCAACTAGAAAGTAGCAGAGTACAAGAGTCATTAAAACAAGGAAAAGCATAGAGAACTTTGTTCATACTTCTGACAGTATTGTAAACTAAACTGAATGAGAATCCTGCGATGAGGTGGGGGGGGGGGTGGTAACATAATTAACAGTGACACAGAGAAAGTTTTCAGGTGCAAGTGCAACTGGAAAGTGGAGACTAAAGATACAATGATTGCTGAAACACAATCTGGGAATATTTCACACAGGCTAAAGAAAGAGAAAGGACAACGACTTCCTGAAGCAAAATTAATGATTAATTTAGAATAGAAAGACGTACATGAAAGCGGAGACCATACCAGTATTTTAAGATGAAACTGCAGAACATAAAGGTTAGCAGCAAAGAAAGAAAAAATGACAGCTAAATTTTAGGGATTTGAAAGCTTAGTCAATGCAGAATGGGAGGTATTTTTGCTGTCTGCCCCCATTAATGACCAGTCCTAATTCTTTAAGCAGGAAATGTAATTAACTTAAGTCTAAAAATCCAAATCTACAGTTTAAGAAAAGTAGAATTGTATGTTCTATTCAGACACAAGTTTCGAAATTGAAAATAATTTAGTCTAAACAGAAAGCCATAGGGAAGCATATCAAAATCTAAAGATCTCAAGTAAGTCTGTCTAAATTTGGCAAGCATTATACATCCAGGAGCCATATACAATATAGTTACTATTCTTAGTATTTCTTAAAACTATTGATATATAATCTTTAGGGAATAGAATATGAACAATTAAAAAAGACAGATCTGCTTTCTGTGTGCGACAAGATCATCAAGCTGCAAGACCATCTTGTCTCTTGTGGAAAAAAACCCTAAAAATTAATGGCTAGCCTGATCCAGCTGTGATGCCCGCGCCCAGGCCCAGCAATCAAGGAGCCTCAGTCTTCACTACTACCACCAGTGAGGGGCGTCTCATACAGGAGGAAAACATAACAAATGCACACATTAAAATGCAATTTCCCTTAAGAGCACAGAGATCACAGTCAGTCCGGGGCTGGTCACTCCCTTGCTCTCCCGGTCCCCAATAAGACTCCCCACAGGCACAGCTATATGGTCCAGATCTCAGCCTAGTGGGTAAGCTAAAATCTCCAGCACCCTCTCTGTCCAACCAGTCCTTCGTGTCCCTGCCCAAGTAGCTGACACACACACACACTGAGAAGAGTTTATACAACCACACAGACACTCCTGGGGAAGGCTGGCACAGGTTCTCCAGCTGTGGCCCTTTTCCCCAGACTATACGGTAGTACCAACTGCCACCACCCACTAATATTTATCAGCTACTCAAAGGCCCTTAAAAGGGTGTCCAATTATTACTGTGTAAATATTATTATCCAATTGGTAGTACAGCCCACCGCTAAAGCTATTGGAGTGGCTTTGTACAATTTTACCAAAGGCATGCAAGTACTCTAAAGAGCTTAAATTATCTCTACAAAACAGACACAGTTGAAAGGGTTTAAAAATATTTAACAAACAGTTCAGAGATCACAGAGAAATACTTAAAATAATTCAGTAGTACAGTTCTGACATCACAGAAAAAATACAGTCTAATCTTTCTAGTTTCTAGCTATTTCTAAGAGAAAACACACGTCTAAGATAAACTTACATATAGAGCAAGACAGCGCTGATGAGTTGGATGGTCAAGACAAAAAATGCTTAATGCTCTCCAGTTCTGTTTTTAAAATCACCTTCCTGGTTCACATTACATCATTCTTCACACTTCCCTGGGTTCCAAGGCTAACATAGACCACATTTACATTCTTCACCTCTGGGCAGAAACCAGAGCAATAAAGGACATTTATGCATGCAAACTCTGGCCTTAAAACAGTAGCAAGTATTCCTTCATCTAGACCGGCCAGAGCAGTGTTTACATCAAAGGGTCACAACATGCTTTACTTGGTCAGCAGAGTGTACTGCTGTTACATTTTTTTCAGTTCCCACATGTAACACTATGTTTACCATTAAAGACAACAAGCCTGTGGTTTACATTAATATTTACAGATGACATAATTATTTCCAAAATTCTATCTGGCTAGGCTGGCAGCCTTCACCTATCTTCACCCAATCTTCACATATCTCCACCCCTGGAGAACTCAAACTAGTTTTTCAAGTGACCCTTGAGAAATGCTGCATAAGGGAGTTAGGTCTATCTGAGTGCACCTTACCCCATTCCCTGTCTTGACAGCCCATCTGCACTGGCATTGCTAATCCCACTGCAGTGCTGCATGGACATATATGCTTGCAACGCCAGGCTCCATCTTAGCAACTTGGCATTTTGCTGGCTGGCTCTGTTTAACCATGTTAGGGGGTTGTGATCTGTCATAACAGTGAATTTCCTTCCATACAGATAAAGGCTGAAGTTTCTGCAGTGCCCACACTATGGCTAGACATTTCTTTTCTACAGCTGCATAGCATTCCTCCCTGGGTTGGAGCCTACGACTGCGATAAACCACTGGGTGCACTTCCCCCCCTGAAGAAATCTGGCAAAGTACAGCCCCAACCCCATAGTTCGAAGCATCCACCTACACAAATTCTTTGCTGTAACTGGACTGGCTAACACAGGGGGTCCTCCCAAAACTTCTTTAAGCTTCTGGAATGCCTGCTCACATGCTAGAGTCCACACTACCTTATCTGGCCTGTTCTTCCTTGTCAGGTCTATGAGGGAAGCAGCTATGGTACTATAACTGGGGATGAGCTTTCTGTAGCACCCTGCTGTCTCTAAAAATGCCCTCACCTGCTTTTTGGTAACAGGTGCGGGTCATGCCTGAATGGCTTCCACTTTGGCAGGTTCTGGCCTTATCTTACCACACCCCCCTCTATGTCCTAGGTAGGAGACCTCTGCCATACCCACCTGACATTTGCTCTGCTTAATGGTCAACCCTGCCCTCTGCAGTGTGCCCAGCACCTCCATGACATGCTGAAAGTGCTCCGGCCAGGAATGGCTGTAGATGGCAATATCATCTAGATAAGCAAGGATGAACCCTCCTGCTAGGATATGATCTACCAGCCTCTGGAACGTTGCTGGGGCATTCTTCATCCCAAAGGGCATCTTTGTGAACTCATACAAGCCAAAAGGTGTCACAAACGCTGACTTCTCTCTAGCACTGTGAGTCAACGGCACCTGCCAGTAACCCTTGGTAAGATCAATGGCGATAAGACACTTAGCAAATCACACCTAAAGGAGCTAGCACGTACGGCAGATGCAAACGGTCAACATAACACTGTAACCATCCAAAAAGGCCAGCACCACAAAGATCACAACTTCAAATATTTAAGTATCAGACCGGTATTGGCATATAGCCTTTATCAGTGATAAACCATATCAACCAATGGTATCTTTATATACAAAAAAGATATATTACTTCCTGTGATTTCATTTCCCTTTACAAAAATATGACTACATTTTGTCATTGAGACCTGGTGCAAAAACCTCCTAGCTTTACAATCCATTTATTTTCTTCATAATTCAAAATAGAATGCCATCCCATCTTAAAGGTTCTATCCCCCACAATTTTATCAATCACAATGAAAGAATATCTAGCAGTAGTGTGAAACTGGGTATGTCTATACAAGGCATTAGTTATCCATTTATTACGAATGTCACTAACATGCTCAGACATCCGATGCCGTAAAGGCCTGGAAGTTTGCCCAACATAGAAGGCAGAACATGTACAAATAGCCAAATATACAACCCAGTCTGACCCACAATTTGCATAGATATGAATGTCAAAAATATTACCAGTATTTTTACTGGTGAACTGCTTAGTTTTATACATATATTTGCAAAAAGTACAATGTCCACATGCATAAGCACCAACCAATCTATCCCCTGTAAGAGTTGTCTGATGACCAATGTGAACCTCCCTACATACCTTTTTGTAAAGAGAAAAATATGAACCCAGTGTTCTCCCTCTACGAAAAGAAAATAGGCATCGTTCTGACAAAAACTGGCCCAATTCTATATTCACCATAAGAATATTCCAGTGTTTATGGATCACTTCCCTCAATAAATTTGTATTCCTACCATAAGGTGTTACCAATCTAATGGCCTCAGACCCCTCCTGGATCGGTTTCCTTTTATACTGTAATAATTCTAATCTAGGTTTCCTAGATGCCCATTCACTTGTACTGTGCACGTCCCTCTGTTTATATCCCCTAACCAGAAATCTACATGTGAGGTCCTGTTTAAATATGTTATAATCTTCATCAGATGAACAAATTTTTCTTATCCTCAGAAAATGCGATTTCGGAATGTTTCTCACCGTATGGTTGGGGTGCAAACTGGATGCATATAATAAGTTATTATATTGAGAATACTTCCTGAATACCAGCGTTTTAAAAGTATGATCCTCCTGATGTAAAACTAACATCCAGATAATTGATTTCCTCCCTACTATAAGTGAGGGTAAACTCTATCCCCCACTTCTCCTCATTAAGATATTGTATATATTCTGTTAAATAATCAAGTTCACCCCTCCACACGACCCAAATGTCATCTAGGTATCTCTTCCATATATCAATTTCTGGTAGATATTGTGAGAATCACTATAAACCATCTGTTCCTCTATAAACCCCATAAATAAATTGGCATAAATATGGGCAAAAGAAGTCCCCATTTCCGTATCTTGGGTTTGCCAATAAAAATCTCCCCTAAAATAGAGGACATTCTTAGTTAAGACATGCTCAGCCAAGCAGATGAGTAAAGCATTGAAAACCTGGAAGATAAAGATTGGCTTTGTTCAACCAGTATTCCAGGGCTTGTAAACCAGCCTAATGTGGTATACCGGTATATAAAGATTTTATGTCCAGAGTGCACATCAACCAATTTGGTTCAAGTTGTGATTCAGACACTATCTGCAAAAATTCTGTCGTATCCTTAATTCTTGCACGAATAAATGGTAGCAAAGGCTGTAAATATTGGGTCAAAAAACTTGAAAGCGGCTCTGTAAGAGACCCAATTCCAGACACAATGGATCTTCCAGAGGGGGTTGGTTCAAACTCTTATGTATTTTTGGGCAAAATATATAAATATTGCTTGCCAGGTTCCTTAACTGTGAGATGATGATTGACATTTTCACTGATGATACCCTTCCTCAACCGCTTGCAACAAAAATGCATCAATTTTCTCTCTTAAAATTGGGGGTGGGGTCAAATGGCATATAATGCTGAGGGTTAGAAAGCTGCCTATTTCCCTCAGCCCAGTAATAACTGGAATCCATAACAATGCCGGCCCCACCCTTGTCTGCAGGTAGGATCGTAATATCAGTGTTGTCCTGAAGCTCTCTAAGAGCCTTTTGTTCATCTCTGGATAAATTAATGTCCCAACACTCGGGAAGTACACAACTTAAATCGTAAATCCTTAAGACCCGCCTGTTGAAAAATAGCCACGTTTACTCATGGGGGGATTGAAACTAGATTTATGAAAATGAAATTCAGTAGATCTCTGAGAATTGTCCTGTGAACCAAAAAATGACCTAAGATTCAGTCTTCTACAATAAGCCATAACATCAGAAACAAAAACCTTCTCATCCATAAAAAAACTAGGTATGTAGTTCATGCCTTTATTTAGCAATCGATTCTGATCAGAAGATAGAATATATCCAGATATATTGTGCACATTGTCACATTCTTTGTTTATTTCACCATTGATTGCAAAAAGCTCTCATATTGTGTTTCCCACTATGTTTCCGCCCACCCCTATGTGTTCTACCTCTAAAGGGTGGTCCTGACTTTGTAACTTCTTAGGATCAGGGGAATCAATAACATGTGTATTTTCAGTATCAGTTGCTGAGGAATCCTCCCCCGAAGTACTATATATCCCTGGTTTGATTTCTTAAGAATCAACTGGGGTCTCTTTTTGCGAGGGGTAACCCCATACTTGCGACTCTCAGAAAACCTGACACTCCTCTGGGACTCAAAGGGCCTGCCCCTCTCATAATCTTCTATGTCCCTAGTGAATTTGCGCAACCTTTTCTCCTTTATTTGATTTGAGGCCATCAGATTGGTAACTACTTATGGTAGGAATACAAATTTATTGAAGGAAGTGATCCAGAAACACTGGAATATTCTTATGGTGAATGAAGAATTGGGTCAATTTTATTCAGAAAGATGCCTATTTTCTTTTCGTAGGGGGAGAACACTGGGTTCATATTTTTCTCATTACAAAACAGTATGTAGGGAGGTTCAGACTGGTCATCAGACAACTCTTACAGGGGATAGGTTATGGCAGCAGAACAAAAGGGCAATAAAAGAAAGTCATATGGAAAAAAAGGATAATTTGTTGTTAAATAAAGTTATAGTGGAGAACTGTAAGAAAGGGAAGAATCTAAGTATGACATGGATTAACTATAAAAAAGCATTTGATAGTATCCCATATTCATGGATAAAAGAGTGCTTAAAAATGTATAAGGTGCATCCTACACTGATTGATTACATTACAGTAACCATGAAACAGTGGCAGACCACTTTGCAATTAAGCCATGATAAAGGACAGATTATTATCCCAGGGATAAAAATCCAAAGGGGGATATTCCAGGGCGACTCCCTGTCACTGTTGCTATTTTGCCTTGCCATTAATCCATTAAGCTGTTTACTTAACAGCTTAGGTCATGGCTATAATTTGGCTTCCAGAAAACAACAAAGTCTAATGACTTATCTTCTCTGTCGATGATTTACAATTGTATAGCTCATCAGATGAGGAACTGAAAGCACAGCTGCAGGTTGTCAAAACTTTTCAGATGATATTGGAATATCATTTGGTCTTGATAAATGTGAAAAAGCAACCTTTAAAAAAGGAAAATTGCAGCACCAGGAAAACATCAGTTTGGGACAAGAATGTGATACAAAATAACTTGAGCAAGAGGGGTGTATAAATACTTGGGAATTGATGAAGGTTCAGCAATAAAACATGAACAGACGTGAATAAAGCTTAGTAAGGAGTACTTTTGAAGACTTAAATTAACCCTGAAAACAGCACCGACACCCAGGAATAAGATCCAAGCTATAAATCAATTTGCTCTTCCTGTCCTAACTTATAGTTTTGGAGTGATTGACTGGCCCCAAAAAGTGTTGGACAGACTGGATATTAAAACAACAAGGATGCGTCATGCTCACCAAATGATTTATAAAAATCAGTGTATACCAAGATTATATATTCCCCGTTCTGAAGGAGGGATGGGCCTCCTTGAAATTGATTACATGTAGAGATCTGAAATCATGGGACTCCACACATCTACTGACCTCACAAGATCGAAATGTGGTGAAAGTTTTGAAACATGAGGAGAATAAATCTAAGATGACATCTCTGCTTAATTTAGCAGAGGCATATTGATGTCAAGCAGGAATGGAAATCAAACCAGAAGTGGACAAAAAACAGGCAGCAACTGAACGTGCTAGAAAACAAAAGAAAGAATACAAGGTGAAGGACCAGATGAGAAGGCAAGAAATGTGGAAAAAACAAACAATTGCAAGTATAGAAAACGTCTGGAAGAGTCTCATGTTGATCAAGAATAAATGCAGGAATGGTTAAGGAGGCCCGAATTTACATCAAGAAATGAAAGGTTAATATTGGCAGCCCAAGATAGTGGGACACGTACACGCTGGTTTACTAAGTCCATTGAACATGTAGAAGAAAAAGATATATGTAGGTTTTGTGGAGCCGAACTGGAAACAGTCACACACCTTATTGCTGGTTACAATACTCTAATGGCAGAGTGACTGTATACTGAAAGGCATAATAATGTGGCGAGATTGTTACACTGGAGATTGTGCAAACATTATGGCATTGAAGTGGCTGAAAAACACTGGAAACATGAGCCACAGAGAATCATAGAGAATGATGAAGTTTACATCACATGGGATCACCCAATACCAACAGTCCAAAAGATAGATGCTAGAAAACTGGATATAGTTGTCCAAGAAAATAAGACAAAAGTAGCATTGATCACTGAAATCGCCACACCTAGTGACTACAGTGTCTTGCGTACAGAGACACAAAGTCATAAAATACCTCGATTTGCAGGCAGAAACGGGAGCCATGTGGAAGAAAGATACCCAGACAGTTCCAATAGTAGAAGGAGCAACTGGTCTCATAAAAAAGAATTTACAATCATATTTAGGTAAGTTACCAATTCATGTAACACCGTACGAATTGCAAAAGGAGTCATTACTGGGCACATTGCGAGTGCTGCGAAGAGCACTTTTGGCTAACATCAGAGTGAAACAATACTAATTTCATGAACTTTAATCGTATTTTGACTTGGGAATGGGGTCCATTCCCATCACGGTATTAGAAACCCAAGAGACTTGGAGAAATTAAAAAAAGGATAGAATTGGTTGGTTCTTATGCATGTGGACATTGTACTTTTTGCAAATATATGTATAAAAGCTAAGCAGTTCACCAGTAAAAATACTGGTAATATTTTTGACATTCGTATCTATGCAAATTGTGGGTCAGATTGGGTTGTATATTTGGCTAGTTGTACAAGTTTTGCCTTCTACGTTGGGCAAACTTCCAGGCCTTTACAGCATCGGATGTCTGAGCATTTTAGTGACATTCGTAATAAATGTATAATTAATGCCTTGTATAGACATACCCAGTCTCACCCTACTGCTAGATATTCTTTCATTGTGATTGATAAAAATTGTGCGGGATAGATCCTTTAAGACAGGATGGCATTCTATTTTGAATTATAAGGAAAATAAATGGATTGCAAAACTAGGAGCTTTATTTGCACTGGGTCTCAATGACAAAATGTAGTCATATTATTGTAAAGGGAAGTGAGATCACAGGAAGTAACATTTTTTTGTATATAAAAATACTATTGGTTGATATAGTTGATCACTGATGAAGGCTATATGCCGAAACCGGTCTGATACTTAAATTAATAAAACAACAAAATATTTGAAGATGGTGTTCTTTGTGGTGCTGGCCTTTTTTTGGATGTTTACGGTAAGATACTTAGCCTCACCCAGCTGCTCTAGGGCCTCATCTGACCTAGGCATGGGGTAAGCATCTGACTCTGTGTGACTAATTTCCTGTAGTCCACACAGAACCTGGTGCTGCCATCCTTCTTTAGCACCAGCACCACTGGGGAGGCCCAGGGACTGTTGGACTCGAGCTACCCCTAGTTCCAACATCTCCTGTATCTCCTCCCTCAGTCTGTTTGACTCTCGCAGGCACTCTATAAGGGGCCTTCTAATATGCCTTTGGGGTCCTGTATCCACCTGTTGCTGCCCCAGGTGGGTCCACCCTGGTTTCTCAATGAAGACGTCCCCAAATTCCTGCAACACTGATTGGATTTCTTGAACCTGGGTGGGAGATAGCTGCTGGGATATTGCTACCCCTTCCACTGAGGTATCAGCTCGAGCCTCACTGAGGAGATCAGTCACCAGATCTCTCCTGCAATCCACTGCAAATGGTCATCACAAGGGCCTCCCCATCATGGTAAAGTTTCATCATGTTAATATGGTACAATCTGTGCCCCTGCCTTCTGCCTAGCAGTTCCAGCATGTAGTTAAAATCACTTACCTTTCTTACCACCTTGTAGGGTCCCTCCCAAGCTGCTTGCAACTTGTGTCTGACAGGAATGAGAACCATTACCTGCTGCCCCACAGCATACTCTCTAGCTTGAGCATTCCTGTCATACCACACCTTTTTCTGTTGTTGGGCTTCTGCCAGGTTCTCCTAGGCCAAGCCCATGTATTCCCTCAGCCTTGTCCTGAGGTTTAGGACGTATGGCACAACAGACTCCTTGTGAGACTCGCACTCACCTTCCCACTCATCTCAAATTAAATCTAAAGGTCCCCTCACCCTATGCCCATACAGCAACTCAAAGGGTGAAAAACCTGGGGATTCCTGGGGAACCTCTCTGTAAGCAAACAGATGGGGGCAAATATTTGTCCCACTCTCTCTCAAACTGATCTGCAAATGCCCGTAGCATGGACTTGATTGTAGAGTTTAATCTCTCAGCAAGACCATTAGTCTAGGGATGGTAGGGGGTGGTCTTCATGTGCTTCACCCCACAGGGCTTCCACAGACAAGCCAGTAGGTCTGACATGAAATTGGCACCTCTGTCAGTCAGTACTTCTTTTGGGAAAACTAACCTGCTGAAAACCTCTAACAAAGCATTTGCCACCTTCTCTGCCTCAATGGAGGACAAAGCCACTGCCTCAGGGTGTCATGTAGCATAATCCACTACCACTAGGATATACTTTTTCCCTGTGGAACTTGGGGTACTCAAAGGACCCACAATACCCACAACTACCCTCTGAAATGGCTCCTCAATCACAAGTAGAGGCATCAAAGGAGCTCTCACATTATCCCCTGCCTTGCCTACCTTTTGGCACTGCTCACAGGTCCTGCAGTACCCTGTTACATCTCTGGAAATTCCAGGACAATAGAAGTTCTGCATAATACGCCTCTTTGCATGTTTTATGCCTAAATGATGTGCAAAGGGAATATCATGAACTATGGCTAGAAGCGCCAGACGGTAGGCTCTAGTTACTACCGACTGCTGTACTCTCTCACCTTCTAGCCCTCCCTCAGGGGTCCACTCTCTGTACAGTAACCCTTTGTCCCAGTATACAGATTTCCCCTTTCCTTGAGAATCAAGTGCCTCCCTAGCTACCTGCCTCAGGCCTTGCAATGTAGGGTCTGAGAGCTGAGCCTGTCTCAACTCTCTCCTTGTAACCCTTCCCAGCTCCCTTTCCACAGGACGTCTGGCATTCTCTGACAGTGGTGCCTCACTGTCAGCCTGGGTACTACTACTCACCTCTACCTTTGCAGTCACTCTGTCCAAGGGACCATCAGTACCCCCCAAGCAGCTGTGGCTCACCTTCAGTCTTCACTGCTACAGGATAGCTCCCTCCCTGAAGTAACCACCTGACCAGTCCTGGCTGCAAGTATGCAGTCTGTCTGGGTCTCCCCCAGGCTACCAGACCCACATGCTTGTCTCCTAGTGTAACTGCACAAACACAAGGTATGGCCTCTTCCAAATCCTTCCCTATCAGGACAGCTGCAGGATGGTTGTTTGGTACCCTTGTTGTCTCAAGACAACCTACTATTGGCATTTTGTCTTTCCCACTTACTGACTCTCCCTCACCTTTTGTTCCCTACCTTGCCTCCGTGTACACCTGTATGCCAGATGGCTCCACTGGTTGCATTCAAAACATTTAATCCTAGCTCCTGGACGTGTACCTGGACTAGTGGCTTCCCCTGCTACTGGCAGATTCTGTTGGGGCAGTCTGTGCTGCCCACCCTGGGTTCCTTTAGACCCATGAGCAGTACTGGGGTGCCTTTCCTGTGCAAGGCTGCCCTGCTTGCCAGGTATAGGTCTCCCTTCTTCCACAACTCATCTGAGGTGGCACATTGTCTATCAGCTAAACAGATCCTCACGTCCTCAAGCAAAGTGCTAAGGGCTTGTTCCCTCATCAAAAGGTCTGCCAGCCCTTCAGAAGTGGTGACCTGACATCCACTCACCCACCTATGGAAATAAGTGCTCAGCTCAGCAACATATTCACGCACACTTTCATCTATACGTTTCAGGTGTTCGCTTAAACAATTAAGACAAGTGATTTTTAACAGCAATATAATCAAAACATGCCACGTCAGACATTTTTGACAAAACAGTTACAGCTTTATCATGGAGTAAGGGGGTCAGAAACCTTACCCAGAGCCTTTGGGTCAACATCATACTGTTTGCATACCCTCTCAAACATATGAATGAAACTATCAAAACTAGCTTCCTCTTTAAACTGCGGAAGAAATTTACTGACCTTTTGTGCTTCTGGGGTCCAGTTACTCCCTTCCCGATTACCTCCATGACTTTGGTGAAGAGTCAGCATTTCCCTCTTATGCTTCCTCTGCCGCTCCTTTTCCTCAGCTTCCAGGCGTAGCAGTTTCTCATTCTCCTCAACCTGCAGACTCCTCAGTCTCTCTCTGCTTCTATCTCCAAACCCCTGGATTCCAACTCAGGTCTCTTTAGCTCCAGATGGATTTTTAAGTCCTCTGCAGAAAGGTTGAGCAGTCCATTCTCCGAGGGTATTATATCTCCACTGCCAGTCTGACTTTCCTCCTGGTTGCTGTTTTCTGATGCAGTTGTAACTAAGGTTGCAATCAGGTCTGCCCTAGTCAGGTTTTCATGCACTAGTCCCCTAGCCTGGCACAGATCCACCAGCTGTCTCCTTGTCAGCTTTACATACTCCTCTGCTGACATGCTGTCTGCTCACCCTGACTAACTAAGCTAACAAAAGAAATAAAACAATTGTGATCTGAACTCAGAGTATTTACTGCGTGGCTGGTTTAGAGTACAAAGCACCTTCAGAGCTCACTGTACACCAGCTACAGGAATTCACTCTACCCACACCACTACAAGCCAATTAGTATTTGCCAACCAATTAATGTGATGTGGATATCTCACCACTGCCAAACAATTAATATGTGATGCTCGTGCCCTGGCCCAGCAATCAAGGAGCCTCAATCCCCACCACTAACACCAGTGAGGGGCATCTCATATAGGAGGAAAGGATAACAAATGCACAAAGTTAAATGCAATTTCCCTTAAGAGCACACAGAGATCACAGTCAGTCTGGGACTTGTCGTTCCCTTGCTCTCCAGGTCCCCAATAAGACTCCCCACTGGCATAAATATAGGGTCCAGATCTCAGCCTAGCAGGCAAGCTAAAACCTCCAGCACCCTCTCTGTCCAACCAGTGCTTCCTGTCCCTGCCCAAGTAGCTGACACACACACAAACACTTTGAGAAGAGTTTATACAACCACACAGACACTCCTGGGGAAGGCTGGCACAGGTTCTCCAGCTGTGCCCCTTTTTCCCCAGAATATACCAGCTGCCACCACCCACTAATATTTATCAGCTACTCAAAGGCCCTAAAAAGGGTGTCCAATTATTACTGTGCAGCATTATTATCCAATTGGTAGTATAGCCCAAGGCTAAAGCTACTGGAGTGGCTTTGTACAATTTTACCAAAGGTATGAGAGTACTCCTCTTCTTTCCACTTTTCCCGGTTAGGGGTCGCCACAGCGGATCACCTGTCTGCTCATGATTGGCAGTGGAGTTTTTACGGTGTCGAGTTGCCAGCCCGGCGCCCAACCTTCCAGAGAAGGCACACACACACGCACTCACATCTAGGGTCAATTTAGAGTGTCCAATCCACCTACAGCATGTCTTTGGGATGTGGGAGGAAACCGAAGCACCCGGAAGAAACTCACGCGACCACAGGGAGGACATGCAGACTCTGCACAGAAGGCACCCCCGCCAAGGATCAAACCGGAGAACCTCTTGCTGTGAGGCAGCAATGCTAACCGCTGCACCACCGTGGCCGCCCAAAGGTATGCGAGTACTCTAAAGAGCTTAAATTATCTCTACAAAAACAGCCACAGTTGAAAGGGTTTAAAAATATTTAACAACAAATAGTCAAAACACAAGACAATACTTTTTACTACACAGTGCTAGTCAAGAGTTCAGAGATCACAGAGAAATACTTAAAATAATTCATTAGTACAGTTCTGACATCACAGAAAAACACTTAGAAATAGCTAGAAACTAGAAAGATTAGACTAAGAGAAAACACAAGTCTAAGATAAACTTACATATAGAGCAAGACCAGTGCTGATGAGTTGGATGGTCAAGACAAAAAAAATGCTTGATACTCTCTGATTCTGTTTTTAACATCACCTTCCTGGTTCACATTATATCATTCTTCACACTTCCCTGGGTTCCCAGGCTAACAGAAAAAAGAAGTTATGTACTCACCATAACGTTCCATGTTTGTAGTCCATCTCGCCCTTCATTCTTACATATGGGTTCGGAGACGATCCTTGGCTCCGACTCTGCCAATTACAAAGCACAAAGCCTCTTAGTTGGCTTGTGGCAAGGTAGGTATCCCATAGTGCACTTATAAGAATCCCCAGATCTTGTTTGCTGCTGACTATATTAATGATAGAAAGGTTATACAGAAGGAACAACGAAGAAAGGTCTCCACCCTACCAAAGACAATACTATCCTGTCTCCAAATCCTCCAAGGACGGGGGTAGGTGGGTGGGTTCGTAAGAATGAAGGACAAGATGGACTACAAACATGGAACGTTATGGTGAGTACATAACTTCTTTATGTTCTGTAGTCCTATCTTGCCTTCATTCTTACATATGGGACAGCGCCACTAGCACCTTTTTCTTGGGTGGCTCACAGGAATATACTCCTAAGAACCGTGGAACCAAAGGAAGCTCTACCCCTGGAGGTCAATCCAATTTGTAATGAGTAATAAAGGTATGAGGGGTAGCCCAAATTGCTACTGCGCAAATACTGTCAACTGGAACTCTGGGCTGGAAAGCAGCAGATGTGGATAGGGATCTTGTGGAATGAGCCTTAATTTTAAACGGAAGGTTCTTTCCACTGGAGGAGTAGATAAAGGTGATACAGTTGGGAATCCAATTAGAGTCACTTTAGAGACTGGCAGACCTATCCTAGTTATAGAAAAAGACACAAACAATTGATCTGATTTTCTAAATTCCTTAGTTCTATGTAGGTAGAACCATAACTGTCTGTGAACATCAAGTTGATGAAATTTACATTCTGCACTGTTTGAATGATTGGGAAAGAATACAGGCAGTTCGATAGTTTGGTTGAAATTAGCCTGACAGCAAACTTTAGGGATGAAGGAAGGGTTTGTATGAAGGGTAAGTTTGTCTTTATGAAAAATCAAATAAGGAGGCTTGACTGACAGTGTGATACCCGTCTAGCAGATGTGATAGTTACTAGAAAAATGGTCTTCCAAGACAGAAACTTCAATTCACCTGAATGTGCGGGTTCAAAAGGAGGGGAAGTAAGTTTGGACAGAACAAAATTTAGGTCCCAAGGAGATACAGATCCCTGAAAAGGAGGTCTCAGCAAGGTAGTGCCTTTAAGGAAGGTTTTACATAATCTGTGAGCCATCAGATTAGGCTCATGTTGTCCCAAATGAAAATTTGATATTGCTGCCAGATGAACTCTAATTGTAGCTGCAGCTGATCCCTGATGTAAAAGTTCGGTTAGAAATTCTAACACCAAGGGGATGGATGCTGTGTAAGGACCTACATTTTTCTCTCTTGCCCAGATAGAAAATCTTCTCCATTTGCTAGCGTACAACTTCCTTGTGAAAGGTTTGTGGGAAGACATAAGGATATGGGTCACTGCAGGTGAAAAATCATGAAGCCTAACTAGGGATGGAAATGGAGCAGCCACGCTTTCAAGTTGAGGGTGTGGAGGCAAGGGTGAAGGGAGCCCGACAGGAGTCTCAAGAGGTCTGGAACTCGGTCCAGAGTTCATGGATTGTCTAGGAGATGAGGCCAGAGAAAGGGGAAACAAATCTGACAAGGCCAGTAAGGAGTGATTAGAATCATTTTGCTTCCCAAGAACTTTGCTTTCTGGATCACTTTCAATATGAGGGGAAATGCAGAGAGAAGTCGCTGAGGCCAATTGTGAACAAGTGAGTCTCTTGGTGACTCCCCTGGAGGAGGGATAAGGGAGAAGTAGCTGCTGCTTTTGGTGTTGATCGGGCTGGCAAAACTATCACAGCAAGGCTGTCCCCATTTGCGAAAAATCTGTTCCGCTACTTTCTGATTCAGAGACCACTCGTAAGGCATCAAGATTGCCCTGCTGAGCATGTCGGCTATCACACTGGTTGTCCTCGGGATATGCATTGATGCATTGCTACTAGAAAGCATTGGGAAGATATCGCCCACTACCAAACACGAAGAGCCTCTCGACAAATGGGATAAGATCTGGTTCCTCCTTGTTTGTTTAGATGCCATACCACTGACATATTGTCTGATTGGATTGCTATAGTCCCTAGAGGAAGAAAGGTGTGAAGTGCTTGCAATGCTAGAAGCACTGCTCTTATCTCTAGGACACTGATATGCAAGTAAGCCTCGTGATCTTGCCATGTGCCTTGTATAGTCCTGCCTAGAAAATGCCCCCCCCCCCTTATCAGGGAGGCATCCGTGGTCACAGTAGCAACGGGTTGGCAAGGAAGGAAGGGTGTTCTTGTCAGTTGATCGAGCTGAATCCACCAACGAAGGTCCTTTTTGCAAGATTCCGTTATGAGAATATGATGAGACAGAGGCAGTTGTTGGAGACCACTGGGAAGAAAGTACCCATTGAAGAGTTTGCATATGCAATCTGGCTAGTGGAACTAGATTTATGGTAGAAGTCATGATCCCTAAGAATTTCAGCACTGTCTTGGCCTTGACTTTTTGTTGAGGAGGTAAGCTGTATATCTGCTGTCTGAGATTTTGAATTCTGTCTGCAGGAATTCGAGCCATCATGGCAACTGTGTCTATTTCTGCGCCTATAAAAGTCACAAGTTGAAAGGGCGACAATTTATCGTAATTCCTAGCTGGGTACAGAGCTGGATGGTTGAATCCCTGGATTGTAGGAGTAGGTGCCTGGTGGTGGCGGTCAGAAGCCAGTCGTCCAGGTATGGAAACACTTGGAATCCACGACATCTCAAGTGAGCTGTCACTACCGCCATGCATTTGGTGAACACCCTGGGGGCTGTGGTGAGGCCAAAGGGCAGAGCACGAAATTGGTAATGACTGGCTCCCACCCGGAAGTGTAGGTGACTCCTCGATGCTCTTGTCCATTTTGATGTGGTAGTATGCACCTTGGAGGTCTATGGAGCACATCCAATTGTCTTTCCCTAATAGGGGGAGTATAGACTGTGGGGTTACCATTCGGAACTTTTGGACTTCTTTACTGATTCGTTTAGTTTGCTGAGGTCCAAAATGGGCCTCCAGACCCCTGTTCGTTTTGGCACTAAAGAATCTGGAGTAAGTTCCAAATCCTATCTTGTCTGTGGGGACGGTTTCGATGACTCTCTTTGAAAGCAACTTTTGAACTTCTATAGTTGCTTGATCCCTGTCACTGGGTGGAACATCTGGGATCTTCTTAGGGGTGTGGGGTGGAAGAAAGAAGGGTATGGAGTATCCTGTGGTGGTTAATCTTTGTACCCACTTGTCTTGGGTGATGTTGAGCCAGGCTTCTGGATGCAAAGATAAGCGACCCCCGACTGGCTCCAGAGAAGCACAGCCAGGCCCCGCATCAGGAGCGCTGGTAGGGATGGCCACGAAAGGTATCGTGGTCACCCTAGTTTTGTAGACCCCCCCGCCTCTACCATTAGCTCCTCCTCTCCTGCCTCTGAAAAAGGAATCACTCTGTGCGTCCAGAAAAATCTCTAGGATTTCTTGAACCACATTTTTCCACCTCTGTGACCCTTGGGATATGATCTAGAAGGGACGGTAAAACGTACTCCAACAGCAAAGAGAGTTTTCCCTTCCTGTTTGCACCTGGTGAGTGTATCTTTTACCTTTGGTCCAAAGAGGAACCGAAGGGGGCATTGGTAAAAGTAGATTTGAAGGGCTCTGCAAAATTGCATAAGCACATCCAGGAGTGTCTCCTAAGGGAAACCCCTGAACCCGCTGCCAAACTCGCTCCATCTGCTGCATAGGATATCAGCCTCATGGAGGAGTTAACAATGGAGTGTTAATGTCAAGGTGGACAAATAAGCAGTAACTTTCTCAGGGACTCCCTTCAGTTGATGAACCTTGGAGAGCATCTTCTAGCTCCTTTAGGAGATCTCTTTGAAGCCTAGAAAAAAGTGTGAGGTAATTCAGCGATATGAGTGTAAAAGCCGCTGAAGAGAAAATAAGCTTCCCGTATCTATCCATCGTTCCAGACTCCTTGTTTGGTGTACCTCTCCGCTAGTTCATTCTGTGTGGCTGCTGCCACCACCATGGCATCTACAGGCACACCTTTGGTCAAGAACTCTCTCTCTTTGGGGGCAGAGAGAAATTTGTTGGGTCTTCTGGGAAATGGTTCCACGGCATCAGGAGTTTCCCACACCTTTTGACTAACTAGGCCTAGGAGTTAATCAAAAGGTGGAGACACCCAAGAGGCTGAAGGTTGAGACCCGAAAGCCTTTAGGTACACTGACTCATCAAAAGGGGTGGGCCAACCACCGCTCTGCTTCAGGATCTCTAAGATATCTACAAAGGAGATATCAGAGGATGACCTAGGGGACCCTTCTGACTCCTCGAGGTCAGTGTCTGAGGTGATGGACTCATCCAGGGAGTCTACATGCTTCCTCTTGCATGTCCTCTTCCGAGGGGGCTCCTCAGAAGGGCATTCTGGGGAGGTCTCGGAAGACTGGCGGCCACCCAATGGCGGCTCCTGAGGCTGCAGGTCTCTGCTGTCGAGAGAGAGATGGTGCTGAGACAGAGGTCGGTGCTTGAGAGGGAAGAGTGTCGGTACCCTTGTCAGAGGCGACGACCGGGACAGCACGCTCCTCATCATCTTGAATGCAGATCTCTCTGGCTCTGAACACAGCTCCGGTTCCAAGGAAATGGAGGTAGACCTCGGCTCCAAAGCGATAAGCTTAGAGATGGCTGTAGGGTCTGAGCTCAACCTAGCCGATGCACCGAGAAGTAGGCTCGGCACCGAAGAGGTTTGGGTCCAAGTGTCCCTGTCGAGGCCGAATGGTGAGCTTTGGCTCCTAGACACCAAGGATGGCACAGAAGGTGTCGGAGTGGAACTCGGCTCCGAGACAGCCACAAGGGGAGCTGGAACCAAGGGTTCCACAACAAGTGGCACCGAAATCTCAGACTCCGAAGGACCAACATGGCTCGGAGGAGGAACCACAACAGGGAGAATGGTCTTACATGGCTCAGGAACTGACTGGGTCTGAGCCAGCAACAATATGGGTACAGTAGACTACTTCAAAAGTCTAAGCACTACTCTCTCTACATCCTCTTCCGAATGGCTCTTGGAGGATCTGGATGACAGGGTAGGTGACCTAGATCTATGTAAAATGGGAGATTGTAAAGTTGGGGTGACTGGCAATAGCTCTCTGGACCGGCTCCGATGCAATTTCTCAGCAGTTGGCTCCGAAAGACTTGGGGACGACACTGCAGTTTCAACATCAATAACCTCGAATGGCTCAGAGGACAGTGGAGCCGAAGAGGTAGAAGGCTTACCCAATTTTAAAGTTTTCTGAGGAGGTTCAGATAATATAGTCGGTGCAGGAGAATGTCTCTTGGCCGACTTGACCTTCTTTTTCTTTGAGGAGTGAGACTTGGGAGGATGAAGAAGAGCTGGCTAAATCCTCCTCGAAGGAAGGCTTAAGGAGACCTTTTAGTATCAATTTGTGCTTCCTTTCTTGGAGAACTCTGGAGCTGAAGGAGTGACAAAGTACAAGTTTCCTGTAGGTGAATGGCTCAGAGGCAGTAACCACAATTACTATGCCCATCAGTAATAGACATTTTTGGGAGCACTTAAGGCACTTTTTAAAACCTGAAGGTTTATGATCTTTGAATTCATTCAACATGTCTTACTACAATGGAAGTTCTATAAGACAGAAGAGAGAAAACAAAGTCCTCTAACTTAAAACAGGCCTCGCCTTTTAAAAAAAGCTACACACAAAAATACAACTGAGGACTAGGTCCTCTAACTTAAACGGGCCTAGCCCCATTAAACTAACTCACACACAGAGGAGTAAACAGAGGACTAGGTCTTCTATAACTTAAACGGACCTAGCTGCGGAAACAAGGAAAGAAACTAAGTCAGAAAATACCACAAATAGTAAATAGTAAACTAGTCAATAATAGTAAACGACACGGCACACAATATACTATACTATTGAAAACTAGGAAAAAACAAGGTCCTAACCCAAACGCGGAACTATGTCAAAAAACAAACACACAGAAGGGTACCACTCAGAGAACAAAAAACGGGCCTAGAACAGCCAACAAGTTCTCAACAATAACTACATAAATTTAGCAAAACACACTACTATTTACTTCCTATGAAAAAACTATTACTAAGACTAAGTAAATTAAGCTATCTGATGTGAAGAAATATCAATGAAAGTACAATAATGAAGAAAAAATATGCAACTTAGCCACGGCCAAGCAAGAAGCACTTCTGAACTCGTAGACATGGCAAACGAGATCTGGGGATTCTTACTACTGCACTATGGGATACCTACCTTGCCACGGGCAAACTAAGAGTCTTTGAGCTTTGTAATTGGCAGAGTCAGAGCAAACCCATATGTAAGAATGAAGGTGAGGTATGGCTACAGAACATCTACATTTACATTCTTCACCTCTGGGCAGAAACGCGGCAAACGAGATCTGGGGATTCTTAATAGTGCACTATGGGATACCTACCTTGCCATGAGCAAACTAAGAGACTTTGAGCTTTGTAATTGGCCGAGTCGGAGAAAACCCATATGTAAGAATGAAGGCGAGAAAGGACTACAGAACATCTACATTTACATTCTTCACCTCTGGGCAGAAACCAGAGCAATAAAGGACATTTATGTATGCAAATTCTGGCCAATAACTCTGGCCTTAAAACAATAGCAAGAATTCCTTCATATAGACCGTCCGGAGCCATGTTTACATCAAAGGGTCACAACATGCTTTACTTGGTCAGCAGAGTGCACTGTTGTTACATTTTTTCAATTCCACATGTAACACTATTTTTACCATTTAAGACAACAAGCCTGTGGTTTACATTAATATTTACAGATGACAGAATTATTTTCAAAATTCTATCTGGCTAGGCTGGCAGCCTTCACCTATCTTCACCCAATCGTCACACAAGCACTAGGCAACATAGGCATTTACCTAGGACCCCCATTGGAGGGGGGGGGGTGTACTCTGGTCATGAGGCTTCAACAATTAAATAAAACTCCATGGTGGCAACATTTTCTTTAATAAGGACCCATGCATGCATTGCACGCCAACATGGATTTAAAACACAGTCCACACTTACGCATGGAATTTAAACTAGCGGTTCCATTGAGTGAGGCATGTGTGTGAGCAAGTGAGTTTTCTGCTCAGATATGCTGCCCGATCCATTTGTTGCTGACCAAGTGTTTTTGCTGGTTCCCGTTTCCTTATTACTGCCAGAGTTGTGCTTCCAGGTAAGGAGAGTTTTCTGCTCACGTATGTTGACCCATCACATGCTGGTTCCTTTTTTCTTATTGCTGCCCTTTAAGTTTCGGTCTTCCTCTCTTTCAGGAAACACATGGTAACACAAAACACTTTATTCAAGCAACTTTATAAGATTATACAAGCAATGTTTAAAATGTGCCCCTGGTTATGGGCCTTTGCCCCCCCCCCCCAAAATAAATTTTGGCTTTTTTCCAGATTTCTTGTGCTGCAAAGTTGAGAACGTTAGTTGAGTGTCAAGTGGATTTTACAAGGAACTGAGAGCTTCAGGGGAAGAGAAGTTTAGTGCTGCCTATGCCAAGTCTGCTTGTACTGTTGAAAGCACAACATATAGTACCATTTGCTTCTGATGCAGAAGGCTGTGGGTTCTATTCCCACAGTATTTTAGATGGTCTGCTGATATTGTACAGTGTTGTACTTTATAGGGAGTGGATGCTGCAAGTCCTTCTTTGGAGGAGTTACCTAGTAACTACAAATCTTTTATCTGTTTGCATCCATTCCCTACTGCAATATTACTATCTTATTTTTTTAAAGTAACAGACAATTTATTCTTCGAGGGCAAGAGACACTTAATTTGTAGATGAAACAATGAAATATAAAGTTGTTTGGTAGCAGCAATCTCTTCATTACTTACAGATCCCTTTAATATGGAATTATTTAGATGACTGACTGCTGCAGAGATTTTGCATATTTACTGATATTGGTGGATTGTAATCACAGAAGTTTGAGAGGCCTTTATGGTTGAAATTTTCTGAAATGGGTAGTTTTGTCATTATTGATTCATACATTTTGTTTCATTGCTCACTAGAAAACTGTTCAAAACTACAAATATAAAACACATTCTAACAAGTGGTGCTGTATTATACAAGGAATATAATTTAACACAATCAGGAAGGTGTATCAAAGAACACATACATGTATGCATGGCCCTAAAAATGTGTAAGGAGCCTATGGTTTGAAAACAGCCCAGAAGTGGACTTAGTCCTCCACTGGCCAGATGCAAAATGAATGTGGGTTTTCATGCCATTTCAATGAATGTGAGTTTCAAGGGCAGAAAAGTTTATTGCTCATGCTATGCCTGTTTCCACTGCTAGACTGTATTGTTTGCTTAGCAAATAGCTATCAGTGTTTGTGCTATTTTACTTCAATATCCGTATTCACTATAGAAGTACATAAGAAAACTTATGCATGCTGACAGGCTTGAAAAGTGTTTATGGTAGCTGAAGTGGCTGTGGGAGGGGGCTGCTGCAAGAGGGGCTGCTCTGAGGGGGACCAATCTATTACCCTGCCTAGGGCCCCATTTAACCATTATCCCGCTCTGGTATTTTGCACTGTTATTTACTTACTATAAATGGACTGCGGTGGTGGTGCTGCGGTAGTGTTGTCGCCTCACAGCTAGACGGTGTCCCGTTCGATTCTCAGCTAGAGCGTCTTCTGTGTGGAGGCATGCGTGGATGGGTGCACCTTCGCTAAAGGTTGTGCGTCAGGGATGGCAACTCGGCACGTAAAAGTCTACTGCCAATCATTAGCGGACCGGAGTTCCGCTGTGGCGACCCCTAACTGGGAAAAGCCTAAAGAAACAAACAAATTTACTTACTATAAATGATCAGAAGATGGAATGAAACAACAAAGTGTCAATTGTAAAAAAAATAAGCACTTTCGTTCTGTTTGACAATAAAGGAAAGAAAGTGCTTTTTTTTTTTTTTTTTTTTTACAACTGACACTTCATTGTTTCATTCCAACTTCTGATAGTTTATGGTTTTCACTTTTATTTAGTAATAATTAATAACAGTCATATTGTTGAACATGTCAGTGCAGTTCTGTAGATTGTGGGCCTCAACTGAAGTGGCAGCACCCCACCCAGGTACATTCTGGGCAGTCATTTATGAAGTAACAACAGAAAGATGACGATGATAAAATAAGACTTGATGCAGGCAAGAAACTGGAATAACTATGTTGTTACTGTGTTTTCATAAGTCAATACAGTTTCTTTCTTGCCTTAACTCATTTTTTCACTAATGCAAGTTGGCACCAGTTTTGTTAGATTTTTAAAGTCGTCATGCCAGAAACAATTTATTTAAAACAATAAAAAATAATTTTTTTTTTCCCTGCTTATAAAAAGTTATTAAAGCTTTTTGCCTGATTAAGCCTTCAAATAGATTACTTGTTATTTTTCAAGTTGCCCAGTTTATGTTGCACTTTTTTTTATTTTAATTGAACAAATGAAAAAAAAAATGCAACAGGTCGAGCTTGAAAGTGGTAAACCACTTTTACTCTCAATTCTTATTTAAACTTCAAAACCTCATAGCTCAAGGGATAAAGCCAAAAACTTAATGGGTTGGGATAAAGATCAGTGCTCCAGAACCAGGGACAGATTTTAAATATAACATTGTTCTTGTATGCTTTGTTGCTAGAACAGGTTTTGCATTAGCCTGCATTTTCTGAAGGATATGAAGTCCAGAAGTCCTGAAACTCAGTATCTGTCATTTGAGTTTTGCAATCCTCAAATTTGCCAGAAAATCACATATTAGGATGAACAGACCAAACATATGAGACAAAATCAGGGGCAGTCAAATATATGCTCTGATCTCACAACCGCTTAGGGCAAAAATTGGGAGAAAGTGTGTGAAAGGCTCAAAATCACAGGCAAATTTTAAGCTTTACTGGATGAAGGTAAAACAGTTCACACCGCATTACCTTGACCTGGCCAAGCCTTCTGACACAATTCCCTACTCAGGTATAGTACAAAAGATGAATAACCTAGCAGCAAACACATCTCTAGCTGGATTGCCAACTTGCTCACAGGATGCGGGAGATCAATATAGGGGAAGTTACCTCTAGAAAGAAGCCAGGCACCAATGGAGTCCCCCAGGGTTTGATGTTGAGACTTTTTCTGTTTGGCATAAACATCTCAAAAGTAAACGGAAATACCAAAGGGCTTTGGCCGACCAAGTTCGAGATGACTGCAAGCTAGGAGCAGTCACTGAATCCCCAAATGACAATCATCATGCAGGAAGGTTTGCCAAAACAATAACTGGTGCCAAAATCATGAATTGAAACGAAACTCTAAAAAATACATCATCATATCCTTTGGGAAGGCATCTACTCAAGGGAACTGCCTAATTGACAACATCCCCTGAGAAGTGACCCAGTTGTTTGGCATTTGGGAACTTGTGTGTACAGTGACCTAACTTTTGACCATCATGTGCCCAGAGTCATAAGAAAGTCTTTCTATACTCCACAGCTTATAAACAAATTGATTGCGACTAGATCTAGAGATGTTATTTTCTCCCTTTACAAAGCCCTCATTGGGTCAATCATTTTGTATAATGCCCACTTTAGCAGGCATCTGTCCAGAACCATGCAACAAATGGAATACCCAGAGGCACCTTACTAAAAGGATACAAATCCTAAACAACAGGTCTTGCATGGACCACCTCAAAGACTAGAAGTCTATCCATTCAAGTAAAACACAAAGTTCATCCCTGTTCATATTCAAATGCAACTTGGATCTAAGGATGGGTAACAGAAAATGTACTCCTGGATTGCCCCTTGTGTCACTAATGGATAGAGGCAGTTCCTAAATGCTGCATCCTTTACATGGGTCCCCTCAAGTTATCCATGGTATCATCACAATTATTCTCACTAGGGCTAATGTACAGTTATCAGGCATGGGATAGGCAAGACTAATCAGGAAATGTTAATTCAGGCACCAAAAGGGAAAAGTACAGTTTTGTACCTACCATAAATGTAGATGTCCGACATATGCAACTGCAGTCATAACATATGGGTTGTCCTGCCTCAGGCAGCCCTCGGTCGGCCGGATTCCAAAGTCTGGGTCCGACGTCAGCTGATGTCGCATTTCTCTCCGACGTCAGAGCGGCTGGAGTATATAAGCATCAGCCGACGTCACCTTCAGTGTTTCTTGCCCCAGATGCCAGGTGCCCTCCAAGGAAGGCTGTTATGAAATTGGAAGACAAAAGCAGGTTTCCAGACAAATAAATAAGCAATAAACAGATACACCATAACAGATATCCCCAGCTATGGATAACAGGGAGAGGAGTGGACCCAAGGCATAGAGGGGAAGGAGGGAAAACCCGACTGCAGTTGCATATCTATCGGACATCTATATTTATGGTAGGTACAAAACTGTACTATGTCCTTCAAGAATGCAACAGCAGTCATAACATATGGGTTGAATACCATAGCTTAGCTGGGGGAGGTGGAATGCTCTAAGAAAAGGATGGTGTAGCTATCAATCCCTGCAGGACTGCCGAAGCAAAGCCTGCTCTGGATCTGGAATATAAAGGGAGGTTGTAGTGTTTGGAAAATGTATGCACGGAGCTCCATGTAGCAGCTTCTAGAATGTATTTTGTAGGCACCCCTCTTAAGAAAGCTGTAGAGGTGGCTGTAGCTCTGGTGGAGTGTGGTCTGACATTGGCTGGCACACTCTTTCCATGGAAGGAATAACAGAATCTGACGCAATGTCCAATCCATTTTGAAATAGTCTGTTTGGAAATTGCTTTTCCTTGTACTCCAGGGGTGTAGGCTACAAAAAAAGCTGATCAGACTTCCTACTGGTCTTGGTTCTGTCCAGGTAGTAGCGAAGTTGTCTGTGAATGTCCAAGGTATGCAACAGTCTTTCCCCTTTGTTCTCAGGATTGGGAAAGAAAGTAGGCAGGTGAATTGCTTGATTTAAAGAAACCCTAGATACCACTTTTGGCAGAAAGGTAGGGTTGGTTCGTAAGGAGACCCTGTCTCTGTGAAAGGTTATGAACGGTGGTATTGCCATTAGGGCCTGTAATTCCAAAACCCTTCTTGCTGAGGTAATTGCCAACAGGAAAGCTGTCTTCCATGAGAGAAATTGTAAGTCCACAGAAGCTGCTGGCTCAAAGGTAGGTAGAGTCAGTTTTTCTAGGACAAAGTTGAGGTCCCAAGCTGGTACTAGTCCCTTTCTTGTGGGCTTTATATTCTTGATTCCTCTAAGGAATTGCCTTAACAAAGGATGTGAAAACACAGGTGGATCAGTGTTGTATCTAGCTGAAATAGCTGAAGCATGTATTTTTATGGAAGAATATGAGAGTCCATTCTGTAGCATATCTGCCAAATATTCCAGAATGAGTGGAATGTTCAATAATGACGCATCATGACCCTTGCTGGTATTCCAAATGCTGAATCTCTTCCATTTGGCTGAGTAAACCTTTCTGGTGGATGGTCTCCGGGCTTCTGTTAGTATCCGCTGAACTTCCTTGGAGAGAGATAGATTGAGGTTATTCATGGGATCTCCCAAGCTGTTAGCTGTAGCATCTGGATGTTGGGATGAACTGTCTTGAAGTTGTGTTGAGTCAAAAGTTGGGGCCATTGGGGAAGGGCCCACTTTTTGTTGTGACATATGCTCCGTAGTAGTGGGTACCAATGTTGTCTTGGCCAGTCTGGAGCTATTAGGATCCCCTTGGGCTGCTCTGCTTTGATCTTTAGTAATACTGTGGTCATCAGTGGTAGAGGTGGGAATGCATAGATTTTTAGGAAGTTCCATTTGAATGAGAGAGCATCTATTTTCCATGCTTGTGGATGATATGTCCTTGAACAGAACTTTTGTAGATGATGATTGAGGTGGGAGGCAAATAGGTCTACTTCTGGCCTGCCCCATGTCGAGGTGAGTCGTATGAAGATTTCTGGATGTAACCTCCATTCGTGGGGGTCTAGGAAATTCCTGCTTAGACTGTCCGCCAGCACATTGTCTTTGCCTGGAACAAACTGGGATTGCAACTGTATGTTTAGGCTCAGTGATTTTTCCCAAAGATTCATTGTCAGTCTGCAAAGGGGGTAAGAATGGGTGCCCCCCTGCTTGTTTATGTACCACATCACAGTGGTGTCGTCTGTCCGTATTAGCAGGTGGCCTTGTTGAAGTTGTTGTCCAAAGGCCTCGATGGCATGCATTACTGCCAGCATTTCTTTTTGGTTGATATGCAGATGTGTTTCCTTTGGAGACCATTGTCCTTGAATACATCTGCCCTCCATGTGCGCCCCCCCATCCAAGGTCTGAGGCGTCTGTGGTCATGGTCTGTGTTATCTGAGGTTTTTTGAATGACATAACTGTGTTTGACTGGCTTACCGAGGCCCACCATAGAAATTCCTTTTGAAGGCATGGAATGAGCGGTATGGTTGCCTCTAGGTTGTTGCTATGTTGAGACCATAAGCTTTTTAGGTACCATTGAAGCTTTCTCATGTGTAGTCTTGCTAGTGGAACCAGGAGAATGCAGGATGCCATGTAACCCAGGGCCTGTAGGAATCTCCTTGCAGTCATCTGGGTGAGCTTTGCTAAACCTTTGAATTAAAGACTTAACTTCTTTTGCTTGTCTTCTGTCAGGTAAGCCATTTGAGAGGCTGTGTCTAGTTTGGCTCCTAAGAAGTTTATTTGCTGGGATGGCTGAAGTCTTGACTTTTGGAAGTTGACTGTGTATCCCAGAGCCTGTAGCAATTGTATGACATAATTCAAGTTTTTTGTCAAAATCAGTTTGTCGTCTGCTTGTATGAGGCAGTCGTCCAGGTATGGGTAAATTTGAATCCCCTGGAGCCTGCAATGAGCAATTACTGAAGCCAGGCATTTCGTGAATACTCTGGGCGCAGTAGATAAGCCAAATGGCAATGCTGAGAATTGATAATGCTCTGGCCCTGTAAGAAATCTGAGGTATCTTCTGCAGCTGTGTCTGATAGGGACATGCAGGTATGCCTCCTTGAGGTCCAGAGTAATCAGCCAAGACCCCTTGCCCAGCATGGGAAGGAGTTGCTGTAGAGTCAGCATTTTGAACTTTGGTACTATGAGAAAAGTGTTTAATGCGGACAAATCCAGTATTGGTCTCCATTGAGTTTCTTTTCTTGGAACAAGGAACAGTCTTGAATAAACCCCCTGGCCTTGTTCTTGTTGTGGAACTCTTTCTATTGCTTTGACCTGAGCAAGCAGAGAAATTTGCTTGATAGCCTCTGCCCTCTGGTTTTGTGGTAGGTTTGGCATGCCTTGTTTTCTTGGCAAGGTATGAAAATAGAACCTGTAACCGTGGTCTATAATGTCCAAAATCCATTTGTCCTTTGTCAGTCTGTGCCAATTATCTGAAAACAGAGATAATTTTCCGTCCAAAGGAGCTTCTGCTTGCTCCTTGGTCAGCGGAACTAGAGGAAAGTCATTGAGATTGTCCCTGTGGGGCAGGACAAACCCCCGTGTCACTTCTTTGGTTTGCTGGTTGCCATTGTCGTCCCCTGTAGGAACCTCTATATTGTCCTCTTCCTCGGGCACGCCTGTTTTTGCCCCTTTGAAATCTTTCAGGATTAGGAAAGGACCAGTTTTTAGAAGGCCAATTCCTGCTGAATCTGGGTGGCTGAACCTGGAGGAAATCTTTGACTGTCTGAACTGACTTGGCTTTTTCCTCAATGGACTTTAACACATCTTTAGCATTAGCACCAAAAAGCTTGTTCTTTTCCAAGGGTGCATCAAGAAGTTTTGCCTTTACATGATCTGGTAAAGGTTGTTCTTTTAACCATGCATGTCTACGAATGACCGCCCCTGTCAAAGCTGCCCTACATGAAGCTTCCAATGCATCATATCCACACTGAAGAAAGTGATTGTTAACTTGCTGAGAATTATGTACAGCCTCCTGCAAAGACTTCCTATCTAAAGGTTCAGGAGAGGCCAATGTTTTCTGTAAATCATCTAACAGGTAATCCTGATATTGAAACATATGAAAGACACAATTGAGAGCTCTCATAGATAAAGTAGTGGAGGTGTAAACCTTCATCCCCCATCTCTCTAATGACCTAGCTTCCCTGTTGGAAGGCAAAGGATTTTTGGAGGTGGTAGCTGAAACCCCTTTTGGTCCCTGTGAAATTGTTTCTAAATCAACAGCATGGGCCCTAAAGAAATGAGAATGGGTTTCTGGGACCCTATAGTATCTGTCAGGCTTGACAGGAGCAGGAGGAAGAGTATCAGGGGTAACACTGGAGTCAGAGTATAGATCATCCAAAACATCAAGCACAGGAGGTATAGCTAAGGGTCTGTGTTGGGGCTTTTTAAGGAAGGTTCGAAGGCGCTTTCTGGAATCAGAATATTCCTGGCCTTGCCACTTAAAATGTTCCCTCATGGAATGCAGAACTTCCCCAAAAGAAATATCCTCAGGAGGAGAGGCCGAGGGATGGAGTCCTCTGCATCTGAGTCCTCATAGGTCTGGAAGGGCTCTTCCTGGCTTTCGGAGTGAACAGAGTCCTCAGAATCTTCATCTGAAGGGAGAGGGTCAGAGGGTTCAACCCTGGTCCTCTTATCAGGAGGAGGCTGGGATCCTCTCTCAGGATGGGCCTGGGAACCTCTGATCATGGAAATTAAGTCTGCGGCCATAGTCATGATTTGTGTTTCAGGAATAGGCTGAGGTAAGGCTTTAGCAGTAAGGTGCTTGGACTTGCTGGCTGCCTTAGCACGTGTGTAGGCCTTGATAGACATGGACATGGAAGGCCTAGCAGCTCCAGGTGCAGGAGTGACCTTATCAACAGCAATGGTCTCGGGCATTTCCTCGGTTTCAGTATCCGGAGGAAAATCAATAACTGGCGTCGGTGTGGTCTCCGGTATCGGAGGTATCGGTAATGCGGTGTCTTCGGTTCGGAGCGGTGAAATAACCGCCTCAGAGGGAACCGGGGCACTCGCGGTTGTTGGCGTGGTGTCGGTGAAAGACGCGGGCCGAGGATGTCGGTCCCGATCTTTTAGTTTCTTAGGAGTCTGCGATGTCGGTAGTTCCGACGGCATTGTATAATCGAATTTTTCGCCGAAAAAGTCTTCAGCGAACTCCGCCCGGCGCCTGAGAGTGCGCTTATTGAAGCGAGCACAGGCGGCACAGGCCGAGACGTCGTGGTCTGGGCCAAGGCAAGGAAAGCAGTAAGAGTGGAAATCCTTATGAGGTATTTGTTTACCACAAGACAAACAATTATTTACTTTTTCAGTAATTTCTGACATCGGCTGAGGCAAGAAAAGGTCCCCAACCGGGTACTTAGCTTTTTTGATGACTTTGGTTTCGAAGAATACAGGAGCTGACTGACCGGCACTTGCGAACTGCTTCTGCTTTGGGCACCGCGCGGCAAGAAAGACTGAAGAAGATGGCGTCGGCTGATGCTTATATACTCCAGCCGCTCTGACGTCGGAGAGAAATGCGACATCAGCCGACGTCGGCCCCAGACTTTGGAATCCGGCCGACCGAGGGCTGCCTGAGGCAGGACAACCCATATGTTATGACTGCAGTTGCATTCTTGAAGGACATCTGGCTAAGCTTAAAATGTCTTCAAAGTGAACCAATACATGTAAACCCGTACGAATTGCAAAAGTAATTACTGGGCACTTTGCGGGTGCTGCGAAGAGCACTTCCAGCTGACATCAAAGTCTGAAAGAATACTAATGTCACAAACTTTAATCATACCTTGACTTAGGTAGTTGGCAGAAAACGAACTAGGATCACCTGGCCCATACTCAGGCCTTTATGCATCTATGCTACTACAGCTGGAAACAGGGGTACAGAACTTCTTGGCAGACAGTACAAGCTTCCAGTTAAACACTGCATGTTTTCCACAACTTAGGGTATTTCATAAAGTTCTGTTATAGCCTCTTCAAATCAAAGAATAACTTTTCTTGACTTCCTGATAATGAAGCAAGATTATCTTTGCCAAAACTGGGGAAGAAGGCTAATGTAAGTTTTACTCTCCATCTACCTTAGTTCACAAAGCTATTTTTAATGCAAAGCAAAATAAAACTCATCCGAATTCAGAAGATCTCTTATTCAACATAACCACAGCTTTTGAATTCTTTTGGAATCCTAGCAGTACAACTGTGTTCCTTTTTGGGAAAAAAACTGATTTTTTTTTTTTTTTTTTTAGCAGAGCCTCTCTCTTCCTTTCACATAAAGCATCCTACAGCTTGAAGCCTGGAATTTTAATTTTTCATTTTTTCCCACTGAGGTACAAATTAAAAAAAAATGCAAAGAAAAAAATACTAAAATGAAAAAGCTTGAGATCATTTAAGAACTAAAAAAGTACAGTTGTGTACACCTACCATAAATGTAGATGTTTGAGTGTCTTCACTGTTGCAGTCATAACTGTAGGGTGTTCCTGCCGGCAGGCAGCCCGAGGTCGGCCAGAATTCCAAAGTCTGGGTCCGGCGTCGGCTGTACCAGCAAGTACCCTGACGTCAGAACGCAGAGGTATAAAGCAGTCAGCCGACGCCATCTTCTCCAGCCTTTCTTGCCCCAGATGTCAGAAGCCCCCAGTAAACCAAAAGGTGTCCAAAAAGGAAACACAAATACACCACAAAAGAAGTGGAAGAGGGAACAAACAAGAATAAGAGGGGGTAGGTGGGAGGGAAACACGACTGCAACAGTGAAGACACTCTAACATCTACATTTATGGTAGGTGTACACAACTGTACTATGTTCTTCGTGTTTCACTGTTGCAGTCATAACTGTAGGGTGGAATCCCAAAGCAGTGAAAGAGGGAGGAGGCTATGCAGAAGTAGGGGCAGCAAGAAGACCCCTGCAAAACAGCAGAGGCAAAGCCTGCCCTAGACTTAGAATACAGAGGGAGATTATAGTGCTTGGAAAAAGTATGCACTGAACTCCAAGTGGCAGCTTCCAAAATATCTTTGGTAGGAACTCCTCTGAGAAAAGCTGCTGAAGTGGCAGCTGCTCTAGTAGAATGACTCCTCACAGTACCTGGAATCCGTTTCCCATAGTGAGAGTAGCAAAACCTTATTCCATGAGCAATCCATTTGGAAATAGTTTGTTTAGAAATAGCCTTGCCTAGAAAACTGGAGGCATAAGAGATAAGCAATTGATCAGATTTTCTGAAATCTTTAGTTTTGTCCAGGTAAAAATGTAGCTGTCTGTGTACGTCCAATGAATGTAAAATCCTTTCCCCTTTATTTTGAGGATTAGGAAAGAAGGTAGGAAGGTGAATAGTCTGATTTAGAGCCACTTTCGAAATCACCTTAGGCATAAATTAGGATTTGTCCTCAAGGAAACTCTGTCTTGGTGGAAAACAATATATGGTTCCACAGCCATGAGAGCTTGCAACTCTGAAACCCTTCTGGCAGAAGTCAATGCTAACAAAATAGCTGTCTTCCAGGATAAGAACTTGAAATCTGAAGCCGCAGCAGGCTCAAAAGGAGGCAAAGCAAGTTTCTCCAAGACATAATTAAGATCCCAAGCAGGAACAGGAGGAGTTCTGGGAGGCCTCAAATTCTTAGCCCCTCTCAAAAATTGTCTCACCAATTGGTGAGAAAAAATGGGAGGATCAGTGTTAAAATGAGCTGAGATAGCAGAAGCATGAATTTTGATGGATGAAAAGGAGAGGCCTTTAAGCAAAAGGTCTGAGAGGTAAAGTAAAATAGAGGAAATATCAGGCACAATAGGGTTAGAACCTCGGTCCTGTATCCAAATAAAAAATATTTTCCATTTAGAAGCATAAGATTTCCTAGTGCTAGGTCGTCTAGCTTCTAAAAGAACATCCAAAACTTGTTTGGGAAGAGCAGAAGGAATCAAAGGCCCTTGAAGAGCCAAGCTGCCAAACATAGGGTCTTGAGTTGAGGGTGTAGCATCTGACCCTGATGCTGGGACAGAAGAGAAGGGTTCAGAGGTAGAATCCAAGGAGGTTCCAAGAACAGGTGTTTTAAGGTTGGATACCAAAACTGCCGAGGCCAATTTGGAGCTATCAGAATGATTATCTTGGGCTTGTCCTGTTTTATTTTCAGTAATACTCGAGGAAGAGGAGGGAAGGCATATCCCGAAAGGTTCCTCCAGCTGAATGACAGGGCATCCACTTTCCAAGCTGTTTTGTGGAAGGACCTGGTGCAAAAAAGAGGCAGCTGATGATTGAGATGGGATGCAAACAGATCTGAGGACAACCCCAAACTGCAGTAATCTTGCTGAATAGGCTGGGGTCCAGCATCCATTCGTGAGGATCCAAAAGGTTTCTGCTTAGGCTGTCTGCTAAGAGATTCTGTTTTCCTGGAATGAATTGAGCTTAAAGATGCAGATTCAGATTTAAAGCCGTGTCCCATAACTTCATGGCTAGTCTGCAGAGGGGCTAAGAATGAGAGCCCCCTTGCTTGTTTATGTACCACATGACTGTGGTATTGTCTGTACGAATCAGAACAGGCCCCGGATTTAGATGTTTTTGGAAGGCTAGAAGAGCATTTTGAACTGCCAACATTTCCTTCAAGTTGATGTGCCAGGCTAGATGCTTCTTTGTCCAAGAACCCTGCTGGCAAAGATTTTGAAAATGAGCTCCCCAAGCATAATCCGATGCGTCCGTGGTTATAGTCGAGGCAGACAGAAGGGATTCCCTTTGTTTAAAGCACAAGCCCTGGACCACCAAAGGAACTCCTTCTGGAGGCAGGGAATCAGTGGAATCATTGTGTCCAGACTGTGGTAATGCTGTGACCATACACTCTTTAGGTACCATTGAAGTTTTGTCATGTGAAGCCTTGCATTTGGAATCAACAGAATGCAAGAAGCCATGTAGCCCAATGCCTGCAGGAATTTCCTTGTAGTGAGCTGAGTTGAAGTAGCCAAGGTTTTGAAAATTGAGGCCAGCTGTAATTGCTTTTCTGGAGAGAGGAAGGCCCTTTGCAAGTTTGTGTCTAGAAAAGCTCCCAAAAAGATCATTTGCTGAGAGGGGATCAAATGTGACTTTTTTGTGTTCACTGAAAATCCCAGTATAAGGAGAAGACGTTGAACAAAAAGCAGATGCTGAAGTAAAAGGTCTTTGCTGTCCGCCTGAATCAGGCAGTCGTCCAGGTAGGGGTAAATTTGAATCCCTTGGAGTCTGCAATAAGCTACTACTGGAGCCAGGTACTTGGTAAAGACTCTGGGCGCAGTAGATAAACCAAAGGGCAGTACAGAGAATTGAAAGTGCCTCAAACCTGCCTTGAACCTGAGGTATTTCCTGCGTTCCTGCCTGATGGGAATGTGTAGGTAGGCTTCTTTCAAGTCCAATGTCACCATCCAGGCATCCTGGGAGAGCATTGGAAGAAGTTGTTGTAAAGTAAGCATCTTGAATTTTGGAATTTCCAGGAAGGTGTTTAATACCGAAAGGTCCAGAATCGGTCTCCACGAATTTTGCTTTCTTGGAACCAGAAATAGTCTTGAGTAAAAACCTTTTCCCATCTCTGAAAGTGGAACAGGCTCTATGGCTCTCATGGCCAATAAGGCGTCCACTTGATTTAAGGCCTCTGACCACTGATGTTTTGGCAGATCTGGCCAACTGATAGACCTTGGCAGAGAATGAAAGTGGAATTTGTAGCCTCTTAAAATCACGTCTAAAACCCATTTGTCCTGGGTAATCAGAGTCCAATTTTGGTAGAAAAGTGAAAGTTTTCCTCCGAGAGGGGCTTCCAGGCAAAGAGGACCTGTAGCCCAGCAGAGGGAGTCATTGGGTCTGCTTCCTTTGTGATTGAGATCTGTCTTCACCCCTTCTAGATGATGAAGCAGTCCATTGTCTGGACCTGTAAGAGGCCTGTGCCTCAGCTCGACCTCTGGGGTGTCTATATCTTCCCCTTTGAGGCCTGTCAGACGTGGGAAAGGACCGATTTTTGGAGGGCCAATTCCTGGAAAATCTAGGAGGCTGAAGCTGTAAGAAATCTTTCACAGTCTGCATAGATTTTGCTTTTTCTTCCATCTTTTTAATAACCTCCTCAGCCTTGGATCCAAATAAAACATCATGTTGAACAGGGGCATCTAACAGTTTAGCCTTAACCTGTTCAGGTAAATTCTGCTCACGAAGCCAAGCATGTCTCCTGATAACAGTACCAGAGGCTGCGGCCCTGCAAGAAGCTTCCAATGCATCAAAACCACAATGTAAACTATGTTTGCTAACTTGTTCAGTTGCATGCAATACATCCTGTAATTCCTTGTCCTCTGCACATGCAGGAAAGGTAGAAAGAGTTTGCTTTAAAACAGACAAAATAAATTGTTGATACTTGAACATGTGAAACTGGCAATTTAAAGCTCTAATAGAAAGAGTAGCAGAAGTATAAACCTTTTTGCCCCACCTGTCCAAGGCACGAGAATCCTTTTCAGAGGGAATAGGATTTTTAGATGAAGCGGCCTTAGCAGCCTTAGAGCCCTAAGAAATAGTTTCAGGATCTGCAGAAGGGTTCTTAAATAAGAATTGATGGGAATCAGGATTCAGGTTAGCTTCAGAGAAAGCATCATCCACAATATCAAGTACAGGAGGAATAGCCAAAGGCCTGTGTTGAGGGAGAAGGAGAAATCTCCTAAGCCTCTTCTTGGAAGCAGAGTAATCCTGACCTTCCCAATGAAAATGCTCTCTCATATCATGTAAAGTTTCCCCAAAAGAGAAATCTTCAGGGGGAGAAGCAGAGGGTATAGAGTCCTCTGCATCAGAATCCTCATAAGGAGGAAAAGAATAATCCTGTTCAGAAGAAGAGACAGAAGACACAGAAGCCTGATCAGAGGAATCATAAGGTATATCCTGTCTAGGCCTTTTTTCAGGAGGAGGGTGAGAACCCCTAATCATTGTAAGCAAATCCTCAGCCATCCGTAGTAATTGCTTCTGGGTCTTGGGAGCTGTATCCGAAGCAGCTTGAGAAGAAACCCTTGGTTTAACAGGAGTCTTTGACTTTGCCTTCGTAGAAATAGTGATTCGAGAAGGCCTGAAAACCCCCTCAGAAGCCGGTACCTGCACAGCGGTTCCGGACCCATCTGAAGGAGCGACGTCCGAAGGTCCTGCAGCAGATAAATTACTAGGCCTAGATGGCTCCCCATGGGAATCCGTGTCGGCCATCGGTTCCAAAGTGGCGGCCGGCAGGGGCTGCAAAAGCGCCTCACTGACGACCGCCGAACCCGAAGCTGGCTCCGGCTGCAAAGTATCCTGTTTGGACCTCGGAGGCCTATCCTTGTCCTTGCGTTTCTTTTGAATTCCGGTTGTCGGTAAGGTATCCGACAACATCCTGTAATTGAATCGTCTACCGAAATAATTCAAGGCCCAATCGTACCTATGCTTGATAGTGCGAGAATTAAACCTGGCACAGAACCGACAGCAAGAAACGTCGTGGTCAGGGCCTAAGCAAGGTAGACAGTAAGAGTGGAAATCTTTATGAGGTATTTGTTTTCCACACGATATACAATTACTAACTTTTTCTGACATCGGAGGAGCAAGAAAAAGATTCTAGCGGGTACTTAGCTTGAGAAGAGAAGTAAAAACTTCGGACCGACGACAATCAAAGCACGTTGTCCTGAATGCGCCAACCAACGACTTGCGAGCTGCTTTCCACCGCACGGCAAGAAAGACTGGAGAAGATGGCGTCGGCTGACGGCTTTATACCTCTGCGTTCTGACGTCAGGGTACTTGGTACCGACGCGGACCCAGACTTTGGAATTCTGGCCGACCTCGGGCTGCCTGCTGGCAGGAACACCCTACAGTTATGACTGCAACAGTGAAACACGAAGAACATCGTTGTATCCACTTAGGTTAAGCAAGTTTTGGGCTACTTGTATCACCTTACCAATCTTTAACCTTCTACAAGACTGCATTATTAGGTATTTTCAACTCATCTTACTTGCAAATCCATGTGGTGTTATTTTTTAAGAAAGTTCTTTACGTTAAGTCTCTTCATATTGTTTTGATCCCAAAATGGGATGTGAATAATCTATCACCCTGAAGTTTCTTTACTGAAAAAAACTCAATATAATTTAATTTTCATACCTCTGATTCGAAGCACACTGTAAACAACAACAAAAAAAATTATGCAAAATATCTCCCCAATAAGGTCTTACGAAAATGGTGCATCAACAGTCACTTTCTAAAACAAAGCTCAGTCATTACTTCTGAAACGGTAGTGGCAGGAAATCCTTCAAGTGTAAACACAAAAAGAAAAGCCAAGCTTCGACGATTCCAGACTAAATTTAGGCCTGCCTGACTGCCACCTTTTTAAATGCTTAATGTTGTACATCCTTTTTTTTTTAAACAAGAAACATCTGTATTAAATTATCAGGTATGACACAGGCAATCATAACATTTATTTAAATGAAAACAAACCATACTGGCATAATTTCAGTTGCAAACATACATCACATATCTATACGGTCAATGTCAATCAATTACATAGCTCATTCAAATCCTGCCTTCTTTTAAACCTCGTTCCTCCTCTGCATGTACAGTTCCCATTTTTTCTATGTAATCCGCTCCTACCCTTTACTAAAGGTCCCAGTTCTAGTTGTTTTATCTCGGTTACTATATTCACTACTTCTAGTAAAGCTGGTTTAGACTTTGATTTCCATTTTCTAGTAATTGCCATTTTGGCAGCTACCATAATTAGACTCAACAAGGCCTTACTATGTCTAGGTAATTCCGATTTTCTATCATACTTCAAAAAATAATTTCCTTAGTTATACCAGTTTGTTCACCCAGTATCTCTGACATTGCAATCTGCAGGGGATCTTTAAAGTCTACCAACTCATTACACTCTCAGAAAATATGCTCCCAGTTACCTCTTTCTGCCCCATAATACCTCCAATGTTTGCTGTCTACCTGAGAAAAAATTCTTTGAGGTCTACTTGGGGTTAAAAACAGCTATGTAAGTACTTCCAGGCAAAGATCCTAAATTCTAGACTTTGTTGCATATTTGGGAGACACACATATATCCTCCCTTTTTTCCTTTGTGAATTGCTTATCCAATCCCTCTTCCAATCCTTTCTAACTTCCTCTGACTGATTCTTATAATTACTGTGCAATACTTTGTATGCTCTATTAATTATTCCTTTTCAAACAGCAGCTTCTGTTCTGGATTCTAGTAAAAACTCTACCAGTGCAGGTCCTTCACTTATTTCTTTCTCTTTGTCTATACACCGACATTAATCCTCGATAGGTAATGCTCTCTATCCTGCAGTCCAAATAAATTCTTGGCCTCTTCCCAGTATTAACTTTCCCTCTCTAATTATTTGCTCCCAATACCTTTGGTTCTTTTACCAGTTTTCTCCAATAAATTCAAGTCCCCTCTTGCCTACTGTCTGTATCCATAATTGCAGTCATCCCTGTCAGCAGAATCTTTTTCCCCCCGTGTTGGCTTTAATGTGGGATATTCTTAACATAAATGTGAGATTTAAGCAGGATAAATCAGTCATAGGAGTGGCTATCACTTTTTTTTTGACAAAATACTATCCCAGTCGACTAGGATTTGCGCTCTGCTGTTTCATTTCATATTGAAATGTTTCCAATACAAATTACTTGCTTTACACAGCTATTAAATGAAAGCTACAAAATATATTTTGTTCTAAAATCCCAGATGTCTTTTTTTTTTTGCAGGGCACAACTGTACAAAAGTAGGGACTGTCCTGCATAATAGGTCGTAGTCCTGAACTTCCAGTGGCTCCATGGCAGCTCAGCTGAGGCTTCAAGAAGGGTACTAGTGCACTGAAAGTTTCTTTACATAAGAGTGGCTAGGTCATGCATGACCTTTCAAAATGTATCTGCTAAATTACCTTGTTATACTTTAGCAAATCAACCAAATATAATGAAATGCTCAAAGATGCTGATGTCAAATCTTTTTGTTAGTGAAACAAAATTTGAGAAGTACTTTAGGGTGTTAAAATCATAAAAGTTTGAGACTTTCAGAAGTACTACTTATCTGAACGACTCATTTGTGCAGAGCTTTGTCATCTAAATATATTTTTTTTCCAAAGTGGTCTACTGTTTGTGAAGGGAAAACTCATTAGTGGGATACATTTAGAGTTCAGTGCTGTGAAAGCCAATACTTACAGTAAGGGTGCGGTCCACTCCATGCACAAAAAAAAAAAATCTGCCCAAACTACCACATAAGCTGGCAGTATGTACATGGCTAACATGACAGGATACAGTACAAAGCCCTGAGGGATCCGGATCCCACAAATGCGAATGGAGGGATTAACACTTAGCCAAGCCTTATGGCATCGTATGATATAAGGACAAGCCACTCTAGGACTCTCTCGATTACCCCATCAGTAGGGCTCCAGATGTTCCATGATAATCAACTGGCTAGCCACGTCAAACTTGGCATGGTGAAGAAAAACAGTGCAAAATTCTTTCTTTGAGCTTATACCGGTAAAAGATTATAACAACTTCAGTGAGCTCAAATTCACTGGTATGGAAAGTTTGGAAACCAAAAAGAAACGAAGCCAAGACTCCACAAGAGTCATTAAAGGATCCAAGCTGTTTGCACAACCTTCTCTACCACCTACTCCAGAGGAAACAAAGGAATGGAAGCATATGGGTAAATCCCACAATAATCAAAAATATGTACCACAGCAAGAAAACATGACTACTATATGGGAACAAAGTAAAGAGGAGAGTTGATCAATACACAAGCGCTTTCGCACAAAGTGCTTTATGAAACAATCATTTAAACATACAGTTCATTAGCAGTGGTACAGATGTCCCTTAGTCTCCGTTTACACAAGAACAGGCTTAACGCTGTAACATTCATTTAAACCTGGATTTGAAATTGCATTTAACCTAGGGATCCACTTATATTCAGCATTCTAAGTGGCAACTCAAGATATCCACCTTGTGGACTGCTAGCAATAACCTGCAGCATCATAAATTTAACAGTGTGAAGGGTACCCATATTAACATGTTTAGCAAGTGCACTGTCAGTTTTCTTATCATATAAATGTTGATACATTCTTTTTTTTAAAACATCTGTTTTACCAGCATAAAATGTGCTACACAGCACATAATGCAGCATAAACTAAATGCTGTGTATTGCAGCTTGCATGTTTATGATTTTCTCTCTTACTTGTATTCGGATGGACAAAATAATCCTACAACAAAACTAAAACAGTTGCAATCTATACATGGATAAGTTCCTCTTCTATTTGATACAGGTCTTCA